>NC_046382.1:33411110-33595434 GCF_011125445.2 Fundulus heteroclitus
AAATAAGACCTTAAATTGGTTCTGTGAACAGCTGACATGTGAGAACTCAAGTTAAAAGAAGAGTGAGCTTTCATTTAAGCTTTGACAATAGGATGAGATGTTTTTCATTTTGAATTTCTTGACAGTAGAGTTGATGTAACTTAAATTACTGTCGGCGCCTGACCTATATAAGGTTTATCTAAGGTCCAGGTTGTAGCTGTCTGCTCTTAGACAGACAGTAGAGCCTGACAGATCAGACAAACATCGTATCTCCCATCAGACGTGAAGCTGACACTGACAGAGACCTTAGCCCCGGCTGCTCCTCAAATACTTGAGGATCATCTTCCAGCCGGCAGAAAACTCTATCTACTCCCTATTCTCCTCACCTCTCTCTGTGATGGATTGACAGAGATGAGGCTGAGTGGGAGGGAGGACTACATACTGAAGATGCTGGTTGTCATGTGAGGAAACTTTTTCTCCCACTTTGTTGCAGTGGCTTCAAGGCCACGTCATTTAATCTTATGGGACATTTTTGCCCCTCGGTGCAGCATGTTGGCTCAGAGGCCATGAAAAAATGAAATGGATCGCATGTGCTTCTATGTTTTTTTAATCAAACTACACACAGCGGAGAGAGACACCAAAAGGATTTAAAAAGTACTGCAAGCTACTTTTTTTTTTTAAGTTTTGCTTTGTCACCACCTCATAGTAGTACTTTCTTTTGTCTGACCGTCTGGCTGGGCTGTTTTGCAAATTTCTTATTTTTGAAAAAACCCTGTATCATTTCCTCTCCAATTCATGGTTTGCAATAAACCCATTCAGTTTTTGTGCAATAGACGCTGTTGATATAAGTTTACCAAAAAAGAAAACTAAAAAGAAAAAAGGAAAAAAAGGAAAAAGGGATACATTGTAAAATTTACTTTTTAACAGTCAAGTGCTATTACCTTAAAGTTTCCCCTGTCAGACTAAACCACAACGTGGCTTCAGTCAGAGGTCGGCACAGTCACATGGAGTTGGCTTTCTTTCAAATAAGTGAAATCCATATGCAGCAGTCTGGCTTCAATATTTCCCTTTCATCTTTGGCTTCACATGTTTATCATTTTATATTTTGTATTGGGAGCAAAAGAGATTTAAACAGCATCGTAGGTGGGAATGAGTTTAATTTTTTTTATTATTTTTAATGGCATGGATGAACTGTTAAGGAAGGGTGCAGCTTATATTCCCCCTGTTAATTAATTTGTTTGAGCAAAGTGGACTTTTCAAGGTTTTGTGGAAAGGAAAACACTCTCCTCTGTATCTTTGTGTTACTTCTCTTAATCTAATTATTCCATACAAAATATGTTTTTGTGAACAGTAAGAGTTTTTTAAACAGAACTAAGCTTGCACAATTTGGCTTTTAACTTTGGTATCTATGTCAGGATGGCAAGGCTGCCTCCCAGCTTAAAGGTATAGTGGACGATCATTTTGCAGCTCTGAGTTCCGGCGGGATCACCTTATCTATTGGCTGTCCCACATGCCAGTATTTGTGACGCGCACACGTAACACCGAAGAGCGTTCTCGCTCCTCGTTAGTTTCATCTTGTTGCTCAGGCACACTTCTAGTGTTTATGTATCCAGTGAGCTTCAGTTCCAGCCCATCATTGTAGCTCCACGGCACTCAACGTATACTTTGAAAATGTAGCCACAAGAAGCATGGGAATGCTCCTCTCCCAAGAAGCAAACCGTCCTACAAGTTTATGGGCAGAAGAGGAAGGCCTTAGAAGACAATAATAAGATCAGAGTGGATTTGAGAAATTTTTTCACGCGATCCCTCTAGAAGAGCAGGTAGGATGGTCTTGCACATTCGCAGTTATTCAAAAAGGGACTCGGACGTTTCTGACCTAGATCTCCTGAAAAACCTTCCACTATAACCGTAACCTCCAACATTGCAGGCTTGGATCTAAAGCCTCATCCTAGCTGTGTTAAAAACCATTTTAATTGGCCTCCTGAAGACTTGTCATCATTACACCTTTCACACTGAGTAATATGCAACATCTTTTAATAAACATTGTTGCTACAGTTTGATTGTACAAAATGCAGAGCAACTCATAGTTTATGTTTGTGTTGCTAGCAGCAGTTAGCAAAAATCAGCACAGGGGCAGCAAATGGCCTGAAGCAATTAAACAAAAGTTGCCATGGTAACCAGGATAAGGCTAAAAGCCAGGCCTAGTTGGATGTCTCACAGAAGTCTGAGGATTGAACAAAGTGGTTTACAACTGTCCCGACTGCCTGACTGCGATCCAGTCTCTCTTTCAGTCTGTAGCCAAAGCAAAGCTTAAATATTAAACCTAAAGCAGAGACAAACACCTGGGTCTGGCATGTTCAACACAATGAGGTGGAGATTACATGCGAGAATTATACAATACCAAAGAAGAAGTATGATACCAACAGTCTAAATCTGAAGAGCCGTCGACTTAAAAAAAAATTCTCTTCATTGAAGAAAAAAAAAGCTCCCTATGGAACAATTTCTGGTCCCTGATTTGAAAATGCAAACGAATCAGAAAAAAGAGTCCTTAAGATATCTCTGGACCTTGGCAACCACGGGTACAGCTTTGCCTGTGAGGTCTCAGTCTTCTAAGTTAGATCAGCTGATCAGCCATGAATGGTGACTACAACAGATCAATTGGCTTCTGGCACACCTGCACTTTAAATATGCTGCTTCTAGGCTACAGTGAAACCCCTTCTGTCCTCCATAAATCACTAAAGTCATCACCGGGTGTAGTTTCATATACAATGTGAGGTATCTCAGCCTTTTGGCAACCACAAATTTTTCTTTCGTACTTGCATTTTTTTTTGTTTCGTGCCTCCAGGTTGCGTCCCTCTCATGTGCTGAACTCTTGACCCTGGTTTTTGATCAGATTGAGCCGCGTCTCTCCCAGGACTCCCACTGCCCCGGGGAGAGGAGCGTTCACCAATCATCTGCTGCTCGAGACATTTGCGGCACTGAGCCAGGTGGCCCTGAAAACCTTGGTGCTGCCACCGGTGAGTCAGGCCTACATGCACGCACACTCATCTGAGCTCACCCACATAAACAATGGTTGACACCATCTGTCTAAAAAATATGTTGCACAACAGATCCCCATGAGCGAGCTCAGACCGGTCAAAGGCGAGACCAACTTGAGCTTTTCCTAATTGGTTGTTGTGCTGGGTATTAAATGATCAATTCAAGCCCCTGTTTCATGTGGGCTGACCAATAAACTGCTGCGATTAGCGTAAACACCAGGATTAATTTATCAATGGTTTATAGCCATACAGGAAACCTCTCATCTAATTGCACAGTATCATCATCATAATCACACTGTCAAAGGGATATCTAAGATTTAGTAAATAATTACTCACATGAGAAAGAAAAGGTGCTCAGGTGGTTGTGGGATGAGTATTTGGATTTTATATGATAAGATAATACATATGTTAATGAGTGGTAATGACATTTTTGAGAACTTAACAGTAGATAATTATTACTTTCATGTAATCTCATAACCTGTGGATAAACCACAGATCTACACGGTAGCTTTTAGGCGTAAACGTTGGTCTTTCATGCTGAACGAGCAGCAGTGCTGGTTATACAGCTTTAACAGTCTTTTTGATGATGTATAGTGGTCATGCAGGCCTGTGTGTCTCATTTGGCTATAAACCTGACGAGGTTCACTTTTTGCACAAAAAAATATTGACTGAGGACTGAACTCTAACCGTGAAAACTTGTAGATTCTACTAAGTTTCTTTTTTTTTTTTTTTTGTAGACTGATTTTATGGTTTATGGAGATGGAGCAAAAGCCACTCCAGAATCTGCAGCTACAGGTCATCTCTCAGATCAGAAGAAAACCGCTGCCCAAGACTCAAGCTCTTCACAACTTCTGTGATTCTTGTTTATTCAAGAATAGTCCATTTATCTTCTGCTCCACTCTGTCTAGATGCACTGACCCTGCTGCAGAGACATAGCCCCACAGCATGATGCTGCCAACACCATATTTCACAGTGGGGATGGTGATATTGAGGTATTTTGTAGTGTCAGTTTTCTGCAAAAGTGGTTGTTCGGCTTAGGGAGAAAAAAGTTCAGTTCTGGTCTCATCTGACCTGATCACCTTCTGCCACATGTTTGTCGTGTCACCTACATGGCTTGTGGCCACTTTCTAACAGGACTTCTTATGGCTTTCTTCTTGCAAGTCTTTCATAGAGGCCAGATTTGTGGACTTTCTGACTAAGATGTGTTACATCAACTAATTCTACCACCTGAGCTGTGGATCTCTGCATCTCCTCCAAAATTATTGAGGCCATCTTGGCTGCTTCCCTGACTAATGCTCTCGTTGCCCGGCCGATCAAATTAGATGAATGGCCATGTCTTAGTAGGTTTGCAGTCATGCCGTACTCTGTAAATTTCCAAATCATAGATTAGACGGAGGTGTAAACTGCATTTACAGTGAGACCAGACTACGCAAAAGTGGATGCTGTTTACTAATTAGGTAAATTCTGAGGGCAGTTCTTTGTGAGGCAGCTCCTTTTTGGTGGCGTAGCATACATTAAAGAAACATGGAGAACATAGACTTGATTTCATTTTATTTCAACTTTGGAATGAACTATAATGACATCCCGCGATCTCTTGCAATTAAACACTGAGTGGTAATAAGTAAGAGACACTTACGGATTGAGACGTCGAGAGTATGCAGACATTGGCCACGTTATTGACGTCATCCAGAAGGAGCTGGAAGGACCCGGGAGACTGCATGGCACCTGCTCATAGGGACATCATGGAAATCTGTCGCTCGGACTGACACATTCACGCGCAATGTGTAGGCACCTTCACAAGTCCACAACTGGTGTTAGGTTGGACTTTGATTTATCTATTTAGCACACAATTACCTTTCTGCTCTGCAACTGATGTGGCTGTTTGATTTGAATGCATGATAAGAGTGTAAACAGCTTAATGTGAGACGACTATCTCGTTCTCACGCATTAGTAACGCGTGGCCAGGACTTAACATCTTATAAACTATTTTTCTGTTCATGTTACCAGGCGGGCTCCGTAGTAAGGCACCATAAAACACATTATGCTTCAAATTGTTTCGGGCAGTTGTACGCTTTTGTTCAAAGCAGGATTTCAACGTGGCTGTTGTGAAATATATTCTTCCGTCAGACTGATGAAGAACTTTTTAACCCTGCCACAAGTACTTGTATTGTGATTTTATTTACTTAATAGTCTGCAACAAACTGGATTCAGAAGAAAAGATCAAACAAAAAAACGTTACTTTTAGATAATCTAACAAAAAATGCAGAAAAAATGTTGAATGTAACTTTTAAAAAGATTTGAAAGACAATTTTAAGAAGTTAAATGATTTAAAAGATGTAAGGAAATGTTACCTTGCCGAAGAAAAGAAAAATGGAAGTTGTCTGTAGAGTAAAATGATTAAGAATTAAACAAACATGAGACGTCAAGCAGCCACCCCATTCTTGACCAGTAGGGGGAGTATGAGGACGAAGTAAAAAAAAATTAAGCTGCTTAATTATCTCTTAAAACCACAGTGCTTTTTGGTAAATTCCCAGACACGCAAAATATCTCCTGTAGCTGTATCTTGTCATCTGTAGTTGAACATTTTCTTAAAACAGAAAGCAAAGAGACTTCAGGACAAGAGGGTAGTGTTTTTTGTTTTTTTTGGAGTGAACGGCCCAGGGTTGATCTTGGTTACAATTTTGAGGTCTGGAGACAGGTGCAGAGCCCGGATGCCAAACGAAGCAGCTATCTGTAACGTGTACCACATTGATAATAGCAATGTAACCTTCATGAACAAACTTACTCTAATGCCAAGTCCTCCAAGGAAAACTCAACTTAGAGATGTCCAAGAGAGGCTTTCTGTATTTTGATTTTCATCATTAAATCACTTCCTTCAAGTTTAAGAAGAAAACTGGAAGGGTATTGATTAAAAGATGACTTTGAAACAATTGTTTGTGTCTCTAAATTCAATAAATAAGTGCAATGTCACTATTATCACATCTGCATGAAGACAGTGATTCAAAAGCCTGATGCACTTTCACACAACAGAATCAAGAGTTTCATTGGTCAAAATCTGATAATCATGGAGTGTTTACTTGTTGTACAATTGATTTACAAGAAAACGGTGTAATTTTTGCACTAGGCAACATTGTTAAAATTGAGACATTTATTTATTTAAAAAAAAAGCAAAAGTTGAAGCTGCATTTATCACACGTGCACAATATGTGCTCCAAAGACAACAACTTGCAATGAATATGATCCGGTTAAAAGTTGAAAAGCACACAGAAGCAATGTCAGTCTGCAGTTTCTCTACATCACTCATTTCTATCAGCGCCCCTTGGCAGGATTTCAAAAGTATTTGAACGTAATTGCCCAGGATTAGCGTGTCTTTTCTCTGCAAGTCTCAGAAGTGAGACTTGAGAGACTGGCTTGGGATGACACCGGAGGATCCTTAATGACCTCAATGCATGAAAGGCAGCACCATCGGGATGGTCTGAACGTTGACTTCACCTCGCTCTGCAGAGAAGACGGCGGAGCACAAGAGGTGGCAGGGTCCTATTTTGGGACGAGCTATCATCGACCCAGAGGCATGGGCCTGAGTGACAGGACAAGTGTTGAGCTGGACGTTCCCCTCACTCATTTGGGGCAGACATTCCTCAGAGTAAGCAGCCTCAGAACCCCCCCCCACTCCCAAACACACACACACACACACACACACACACACACACACACACACACACACACACACCTTCCCCCTCTACTGAGGCTAAGGTGGCTGCAGCACTCTGGGTACGGGTGGGTTGGACTGGAGGGTGTGCATGGGTGTGTGTGTGTGTGTGTGTGCGCGCATGTGTGTGTTTGTGTGTGTGTGCAGGTGCGAGTGTTGGCCGTGCAGCTCAGACGGCAGTCGGCACTCAGACAGTCAGCCAGGAGAACAGCAGATCAGAGCTCTATGAGGGGGCCCTGACTGCTAACAATGGAGCCAAAGCACAGAGGGGCTGCCCTCAGATGAAATACAACAGCCAAAGAATAACGGATGACTAAGCAAGAAATATAAAACTAAAAAAAAAAGACAGAAGAATGGTTGCAGAAGAAGTGATCATCACCTTGTCCGGCGGGGCGCCATGGGGGTTTCGTCTGCAGGGAGGCGTGGAGCATCAGAAGCCGCTCCAAGTGGCTAAGGTAAGTAGGTAACCCAGAAAGGGGAAGACAAATCTGTAACATTTTGACTGCCGAAAAACTACATCTTCCAGTCTCACTGACGGCATGTGTAACATTAGCTGAGATATATCTGGCATGGATTTAAAGAGCTGTTAACAAAACTGAAGTGGAACATTGGCTGCTGTGCAGGTTGGTTCAAGGCCTGAACATGAGTCATAATTTGGTTTGAGGAGAGGCTTCATGCAGAGATGGACTGATAATCGGTTTGGTAGACTTTAATCTTCCACTACAGATTACTGGGACTGTTAAAATGTTTTACACAATGTACCTTTACCAAACAGCTTAAAAAGACGAGTTAAAACTAAAATCATGCTAACCCAGAAATCTGAAACTTCCTTATTGTTTTTATTTGTCATAATGTTTAAAGGTTTATTAGTATTAGGTTTGAAAATGTAATTTTTTACCACTTTGTGTATAAAAATCCTGTTTCATTTGCCAGGCTGTCTGAGGTATATTTGGAAAATATAAAGTATACTATTTTTATTATTGTTTGATTCACCTGCTGTACCAGTTAAAAGAACATGGATGGAAAACAAAAACAATTCTGGCATCTATTTGAAATCAGCTAAATTATGAGTGTAAGGTTATTCCAGATTATTACGTGAACCGATGCATCAATGTATCCATATGCGTGTATATATGGACATTTTACATGTGATACAACACGTGTAAAAGAAAACACAAATAAAAGTGTACAAACGTATATATATATAAAAAAAAAATTCAATAATTTTTCATTAAATTTGAAACTTATTTGAAAAAACTTCTTTCAATTGCACTGAAATAATCCTCAATTTGCTTTCCCAAGGATATTTTATGAGGAGTTAATGCACATTCATGGCTAATATTGCGAACAGATGACCTTTATGTAGGTGGCAGTTGATCTGATTGACCGTCCAAAATCGCCTGCTCCTTCACCCCTGTGAGCCGTGAGGCACAATCGTTTCTTGTTAGGTCTTGTACTCTGTCGTGTCGAACAGGTGGAGTGGCATCAATGTGTCAGAGATCACAATCATCTCTGTGATTGTGAGCCTGCATGTGGGTGTTTGTATGTTTATTTATATGACTCTGAGTATATTTTTGCATCGGTCCGTGTGGTGTATGCAAGAAAGCATGCGGGGGTATTATAAGTGTTATGATTTGCAACCACAAGGTGACTGACTGAACAAATAGCTTGGCATCTTGGGCCACAGGCCGGCACAGACCACTTTGAAAGGATTAGCTAAAAGGGGAAGTGGTATTTCATTACAGGCAAACCAGAATAGCCGAAAAGAAAACTAATTAAGGAAACCGAAGCAAGATGGCCCTAGTCCTGAATTCAAATCTACAGTATTTTTTTTAAAAAAAGGTGCCAAAATTAGCAGTATATATATTTTCTGATGTTTTGCAAATAATTTACAAAGCAACATGTTGTCATTGATTGCAAAGACCAAAGCTAATTATCTGTAGGCCACATGCAATGATCTTAATAGGTCTCAGGCACAAATAGCAAAAGGACCACATGAAGATGGCTGCAGGCTGGCATTTCCCTGCTAAAATGTGTAGGAGAGTTGCAACTCGAGCTGTAATTTGTAGCATATGTCCACAGCAAGACCAAGCTGTCAGGCCAGAATCTGTTTCCTGTCAGTCACTGTCACAAACCAAGTCAGGACAGAAGCATGGCTCAGATCAGCCTTTATTTATTTCCAGTCCCTGCTGTAATGAAAGCAAGCCTACAGATCCCAGTGAAGTAATAACCTTGTCAATAAACCATCTTGATGAGAGACAGAAAAATTGGATCCTGTATGTACCAACCCTTCAAACCAAATATTTACACCTGAGACTTGGGCTAGAGTTATTTTAAGTTTTAAGTCCATTCACAGCTGCACATTAGGAATGTCTGATCACTTGGCTTGCGTTTTGGACGAATAAAGAAATGTGCTTATGCCCTTCCAGTCTGTGATCAAATTCTTCAGCTTGCCCTAAATTTGCAATATAATCCCAGACTACCCCGTTTCATAATAAAAGAAAAATGTACTTGCTGACAATCAAAGCTCAAAATCTGTACAACATCCTTTCCCATTTGCAGGTGCGTAAACGTAGCAAGGCATGTCGGGCTGGGCTGCGGGAGGCGGATGAGCTGGTATCTATCAATGAACAGCCATGTGGATCCCTTTCCCATGCCCAGGCCATGAACCTCATTGACAGCTCTCCTGGGATATTAAACATCAGAGTCAAAAGGTAAGCAGTACAGAGGGATAAGACAAGATTAGTAGAGAGGATTAGAAGAGAAGAATAGTTTACAAACTCTACAAATGATGGTTGTCAATGGACATGTTTTATTGGATTTATTAAATGTTGCTTAGTCCTTGCATCTTTGTCGCACATAAAGAAAATGTGTCAAAAAGCAGCAATACCCCACAGCCACTGTCCAGATTTAGCCTAAACAGAGATGCTGAAGTTCAGTCATCATCATCCCATTTGAGCAACTACAACCACTTTCGAATATATTTCGACATACATGGAAATCTTCAAGAGGATGTCCTTACTACACCTTGTTGTATTTTGGTTAATTAAGGGAAAAAAAAGAATGCTTGGGGGGAAACCATCATAAGGCTACTGTAACATAGTATTTAAACTCACAAAGAAAAATGCTACATATCGCTAATATTATCAGCAAAATAAAGTCTAAGCATTCAAATATGTCTCTTGCCTGTAGTGAGAGCCAATCAAAGTTACATTTTTGAAAATGACCATCAACATCAAACAGATCACTGTGTTCATCTCTTTAATTGTTCACAGGGCACCTGCTGCTTTTCAGTCTGTTGTTCTTGTCACCCGTGCCCCATCTCCACGGATAGACAAAGAGTACCGTGCTGCTCTAAAAGCCATGTCACCAACCCACCACGCGCCTGTCCGTGAGGTCCACCGTAGCCGCTCTTCCTTGACCAGTGGATTGACTTCCCCACCTGGCAGTGAAGCTTATTATGGCGAGACTGACAGTGACGCCGATGTGGCGGGTTACGAGAGGCAGCGACGCCAGAAACGTCGAAGCCCCAGCAACTCCAACTCAGGAAAGCCAGCTGTAAGGACAGCCCCTGAAGGAGGGGAGACGTCAGAGATGAGTGGCTACGATAGTGCTCCAGATGCACAGGCTTTTCCATGTTCCTTGGATGGACATGGAGGAAATGGAGATGAAGGAGGGAGTCTACCAGGGGTCACAAGAAAAGAGGTTGTTTACAAACCACCAGGTCCAGGAATGTGGTCCTCCCAGACGTCCACTGAAACGTCCTCCATAATCTCCTCAGCAGATGACCAAGGGCCACGGGATGGAGGACAAGAGGAAGACAGTGGATTTCTAGAACCAGCCAATGTGCCACTGGTGTCCCCTGAGAGGGCAAAGGAGGCTCTGTTGTTGGGTTCTCGCAGCCAGCTTGTGCCCATGGTGGGTCCTGTTAATAAGCCCATCGATGAGGAACTCACAACAACGTACATGTTAAAAGCCAAGCAAGCTAGTAAGTAAAACACTGAGGAGGACCACTGGAATGGACCAGCAGTCCAATCTAGATGATGGTCTTTCCTGTCTCACATTAGGTGCAATCTAGAAATTCAGCACATTTTCATTTTTTACCTCAGTTCTCAAATTCCTTTTCTGAGAATATCCATGACTCATCCTAACCTTCCTCTAAGGTGAATCAGAGCAATGAGTGCCAGTCAAACCTGTTAAACAAAATATAGCCAGTATAGTTTACTATATTTATCTCAAGCTATGTCTGTAAAAAAAAACCTAGCAATCAATCTGCGAGCACTAAAAAGCCTCTGCAGCTGCTTTCAGGAGTCAAATGGCAAAGTGAGGAGCCATACTTTTCCTGGTCGTAGGGTTAGGGTTTCTAAAAAGCCAAAAATACAATATAAAGAGGTAAACGAATAACAAATTTTCCAACTTTGTTGTATTCAGTATGTAAAATTTTCAGTCTGTGATAGGGTCATGACAAAGTGTTGCAGTATACAAAAACTCAAAATCAAAGATTTTTTCCACCAACAACTTCTAATGTTTTCTGCCATTGGTATAGTTAAGCATACAGAAACAACTGAGCAGAGCAATCAGAAATCAGCAGACAGCTTCAAGAATTTAAAGGAAATCACTTTCAAATCCTTTCAGGCACCAGTTCAGGTTTAAATGTAATGTCCTACTTACAAACCTTGGCCAAGACAAGTTAAGAAGACTATTCAAATGACAATAAGTTACTTGTAGGGAAGCAGAATAAGGTTGATGATTATCTTTTTAGAATTATACCAAATTGGATCACATATGGGCACAGCTCTTTAGAGTTCTCTTTACAGTAATTCATGTTTTTTTGACATAGATGTCAGAGTATAAGTCTAACAATGTGCACAATTATCACTTACCCAACTGAGTTGGGGAGCTTAAAAATTACCTGGATTTTTTTTCCAGAAGTGCTTAGTCCATAGATGGAGACCTGATAAAAACAAGTTAGTCATGACAGTTTTAGATGCTCACGTCACTGTCAGTTATGAGTTTTGAAGGTTAAATCTGAGATTTATTGCACTCGTGTTACACAAATCTGTTGTTACTAATATCTATACTTCTATACACTGCAGAACTGAATCGAGGGGACACACTTCAGGACAAGCAAGTAAAGGAGGCCAAAAGCAAGTGTCGAACGATTGCATCTTTGCTGACAGATGCTCCAAACCCCCACTCCAAGGGAGTGTTGATGTTCAAGAAAAGACGGCAACGGTCGAAGAAATACACCCTTACAAGCTTTGGTAGTGTTGATGAGGACAGGTTTCAGGACTCACAAGAGGACGATGGGGTATTTCCTGGCAGTGAATCCGAGTTTGATGAGGAGGGCTTCTCTGGAGCTCCAGACCCAACCTGGGATAGCGACTACCTGGATAAGCTGGAAAAGAGGGCAACGGCAGGCACAGAGGGTCGTGAAGATAGCGCAGAAAACACTTTGAATCCTGGATTGAGTGACACTGTAGGAAAGGGTGCCCAGTTGTTTGAGCAGCAGAGAAAAAGGGTGGACGAACTTGCAAATAAGCGGGATGCAGCACAGCCTCATGGCCCCCCGGAATCCAAAGTACAAGAGCATTGTCAGATGTACCCATCAAATCTTGAAGTACCTGCCCAAGTGCAACTTACGCAAAGACTTCAACAGTCACCACCAGGCCCTACACCCATGCAGGCAATTCACTCTCCAACTGAAGCTAAAATTGTTGATTCACCCCATGCAGTGCCTCATTGGGACCTACCCCCCTCTGCAGTGAGTGCAGTTAGCATGGTGATGGAGTCCCCTCCTGCGGCGTCTAAGCTGGCCACAGCCTCAGTGACGGTTCTGAGCAGCTCTACACCCCCTGCTGAAACACCAGTATCTGAACTGCCTGCAAGCAATGTTCTAAACAGAACAGCACGTCCTTTTACCCCTGGCTTCATCAGCGTTCGAGCAGCAACTGCTCCCGTAACATTTCGACCAGCTGTCACAAAGAAGACACAGCGACCTGCTTCAGCAGCTGTTGTAGCCCCACCATTCTCCACTGCCCCAGTTTTAGGCAATAATGCATCACCTGTAACTTCACAGCTACCCCTTGGTCCCCCACCGGTGGCGCCCCCACCTTACTCCTTTCCTAAAGCTTCCCTGCCCCTGACACCGGAAGCTCCTGCTACTGTTTCCACTCCTGCTTTCTCTGCCCCTATTGTAACAATGCAGTCATCACCAGTATCAACTAGTGTTCATCAGGCTTCCTTTTCAACTATGACCCCAATGTCTATGCCTCCAGTGCCTAGACCCCCACAAACAGCATCAGTCCCTGGTCCTCCTTTATCCCAAATGTTTGGCTCCGCTGACCAATTTGTTTCAGTGCCTCCACTTCAAGTGCCAGTGAGTCAGCCACTAGTACCTGCGATTTCCACTCCACCTGTAACCCAAGTGACAGTAGTCACACAGCCTGAAGTTATTGCCCCAACCCCTGTTCCTGGTCCAACAAATCGCACAGGAATCTTACTTGAAGCGCGACGCCGTAGTGGCAAACCTAAACCTATGTTCAATGTACCAGATGTGAAAAAGAAATCTCCAAATCCTGAATTGTTATCAATGGTGCAGAACCTAGATGAAAGGTCCACCAGACACAAGTATGGCCAAGTAACCTTTGAAGATGCCTATGAAGGTGCAGAAGAGGAGAGGGGTGATGATGCTGGCACAGGAAGGGTGCCACCCCCAGTTGCACCTAAACCTCGGGTCATCCAAGAGACCCCACAGATTCTTCAAGCAGGGGGCAAGGGGGCTCAGTTGTTTGCCAAACGACAGAGTCGCATGGGAATGTATGTAGTCGACACGCCACCAGAGACCCCTTACCAGCAGGACATAGCCATGCAAAATGCAGCTCAACAGTTTGACTCCTCTATCAATACTTCTTGTCCCTCTCAGTGGAAATACTCCCCAAATGTGCGTGCACCTCCACCTATTGGATACAACCCACTGATTACCCCGTCTCTCCCCACAGGGCCTCAGAAGGACACAGGCATCCAAGCCAACAAGGCTAGAGGAGGTTTCCAAAAGGAAGGCATCAAGGCAGTAGATGTCTTAAAAAGGCAGCCCTATCAGCTCAACTCTGCCATGTTCCAGTATGGGGGCAGTGCCGCCAATCTTTCAGCTATGCCTTCATACCAAACCCAGCAGAATAACTACACGACAACAATGGTGGGCAGCTCATTGACCTCGCCTCGGCAAATACCCCTCAAAACAGCCCGTGTCTATGAAATCAAGCGTTTCTCTACACCCACACCCATGTCAGCGCCTTCGCTTGCACCAAAAGTCATTGCACCTCGCTCAGCTACTGCTCTTGGAGAACGTTTGACTCGTTCAGCCATGACCTCCCCACCTCCTGCTCCCTTTACTCCAGCTTCAGCTCCACGTGAGTCAGTCAGTATTTCAAAACCAGTTTTAACTTCCTCCCAGCCAGCGCAGCTCCCCAACCTGCCCAAGTTCTCTGCCACCCCTATTCCAAACACTTTACCCCCTCCAGTCCCAACACCTTACACTCCAGCATCATATACCAGTGGGCTGCAGACAGCCAAGCAGTTTCAGAGCGCACCTGAACTCAGCATTCTTGCATCTCTGCCCCCACTGAAGACCAACGTGGTTCAGGCCCCCAAACCACGTTTTGTTGCCACAAGGGGCGGTGCCCAGCCCCATGTCTGGAGACCAGGAGCCTTTTGAAAAGCAACACAACTATGGGGTTAGTTGCTTATCAACATGAAATCTATAACTACCAACTGTTCGAATTGCTTCCTTGTTTAGCGAAAGCAAAAGTGATCATTATAATTTGTATTAAAAAACATAAGGATTTTGAGTATTTCAATTTGGAAATTATTTTACTATATTTTTTTCTAAAATGAAAAACAAAGCTATTAAAAAAGTGAATTTCTTATCTGGTTAGGTGATATGTTACCATAAGAAACTGTTATTGTTTCATAATGAAGATCAAAACAATGCATAACATTGACAAACACCTTCTTGTGTTCAAAATGCTGGATATGACACTTAACTGTTTGTCATTGGGTATAATAGTGCCCTGGGCGTGGTCTAGGTTAGGCTATCGGAGAGGTACATTGCTCATTTAGAGCAAAAAGGAGCCTGAAACTCCCTGTAACCTCTGAGAAATACTAACTTTTTTACACAGGTCACATTACAGTAAGTAAGCACAATTAAGGTCATACTTGCCGCTTATTTAGAGGCCATTGAGGCACATCAAACTCTCGTTTTTCAATGTGACTGTTTGCAGATATATGTACATTGCTAAATGTTATTAAACAAATACTGCCTATAAAGGATGTGTATTTTATTCTTATTCTATCTTAAAGGAATTAACGGAAAGTTGATGGCACTTCGATTTTGTAAAGGGCTCATAGAAAGAGAGTGGCTGTGACGAGAAGACAATATGTAATGGAGCCTCGGATAGATCATTGCCCGCTTCCCTGAAACGGACACGATGACATTTTCTAAAATTAAGGCTTCTGATTCATTACATGCAGTTTAAAATCTCACAGCCTGTAGATGTATACAGAATGGCCAGGGAAGTATGTTTAGGAAAATTTGTGGTGAAGCTCAAGATGCGGATGGAAAGAAGATAGAGGTTTTATTACTATCTCCTACCACAGGTGTTGCAACAAAAACCTGAAATGCAACGTTAATGTACCTTGAGACAGGTGTTTTGATGGAAACAAGTAAGGAATCAATAAAATAATTTTGTTGTTAATTTTTTTAAACTTGTTAAAATACAATTTTTAATGAAAGCTTGCATTCATGATACAATGGCTTAAGAAACTCAGAACTGTGCATAGAGCTATGTTGAGGTGTAAAATATGTTATCCGAGCATCTGGGCTGTTAGAACAAATGCTAAGTGTAAAAATGTTTGTTATTATTGCTGAGTAGAAGTTTATACTGAGTTGCAAAAGGCAAATATTTTGGAGAAATAAAACTAGATTTGAAAGCACTTTGGTTGTCTGAAATGTCTGATTTCATACTACTCTCTGTTATTCAGTGTTTGAACTTAGATTTTCTATGTCAAAGCTTTTGGTCCCTGCATTTAAATATATGTGTTGGATTTATATCGTTTTTAACTTGAGTTTTAAAAAAATACAGAAAAATTAAAAGAAAGAAAAAACATTAGCAACATTTTATCTCTATAGAAAATGTTATATTGATGCTTAAAAACAACACACTCACACTCCACTCCCTGAGATCCCAGCCGCTGAGTGTGGAGCGGCTGGAAAAGAGCTGTGCCAAAAAAGCAAAGCTCTCGATTTAACGGCCCATCTATGGGCGACTGTGGCTTGATGGATAGTCGTCTTGCAATCTGAAGCTTTTGAGTTTGCTTCCTTGCCCTTGCCACATGTCAATATGCCCCTAGGCAAGGCACTTAACCCCAAGTTGCCTACTGAGCTGCGTATCGGTGTGCAATTGGGTGAATGTGGCTCTAATGTACATTGCTTTGGGTGGTCAATATGACTGGAAAAGCGCGATATAAGTTCAGTCCATTTTACTATTTACGTTCCGACCCTCACCTCTGGTCTTGAGGTCTGGATCATGACTGAAAGAACGGGATCCCAGTTACCCAGTGTTAGAGATAGGGTGAAGAGCTCTGTTATTGGAGAGAAAACTGAAAGCTGCTGCTTCTCCACATTGAAAGTAGTAATTTGAGGTAGTTTGGGGATTTGATCTGGATGTCTCCTATGTGCCTCCCTTTGGAGGTTTTCCAGGCATGTTCCATTGGGAGGAGACCCCAGGGAGGACCCAGAACTCACAGGAAGGACCATATATCTTTTCTGGCCTGGAAACGGCTTTGGATCCCCCAGAATGAACTGGAGGATGTCCCTGGGGAGAGGGATGTCTGGTTTTCTCGCCTGGACCTGTTACCCCGATCTCCTGATCTCGGATGATTGGAAGACAATGGATGGATGGAACAACGTTTATAACAAAAAAACAGAAATTAAATGCTTATATTGTTGAGACAGGAAATTAGTGTTTCTCGGTTTAATAGAGATCTAAACAAAGGAAAATCAAAACAAAACTGGGGACATATGTTTAAGGATTTTCTATCATCCTGTAAAATCTATGAAGATTTTTCATTGAAATCAGCAACCCTTCTATTATTCTTAGTTTAATTGCCAAATAGTTGTTAAACATCCACTGAGTTACAGGGATTTCATAGTTATTTGGAAATTTCATATGTTCACCTGTTAAACCTTTTGTCTGCATGACAGCTACAGTAAAGGAATACAGAATAAGACACAAATAGAAATGTCAGAGAATATGTCTTCTAAATACATGCAATCTTTCTAAAGAATTATTTGAAATGTACCTTTCCTTTTCCACAAGTTACATGTGGTGGTGAGTCCAGATCAGATTACCACTCAGATTTGCAAGCCTACACCACTGATTTCAGATAAACTACAACGCAGGTCTGTAGACATTCAGACATCTACTGTGTAGATGACTCAAACAGTCAGAAAATAAGTACAAACTACCATCAGAAAAGTCTCGGTTACTCAGGTTTCCAATCTGAAACTTCATGATGAGAGAGCGTGGCAACGGCACAGCTTTGCTACCCTCTGCAGGAAATATTGTGGAAGAACAATTGTTCTGGAGTGTCATGCAATCTGGGCAGCAGCCTTGGCTGCATCGTTTACACGAGTCTTTGCAACATGTCGTAAAACTTAATACAGGACAGAGTTGCATTCATATTTAATGTGATAATGTGAGAGCAGGACTGCTGAATGTAGTCTTCTTTATCCACTTCAAATATGATCCACAAGATTGAGGTTTTCATTCTTGTGAGACAAATTAACAAGTGAGAATCAAGCCAGGCGAACCCTAAACCACACTTTCATCATCAAAGCCCCCTGATTAATATTTTCTTCTTGGAATATATTTAGGGCGTCAGGAAAAAAAGCCCTAAATTAGATAGAATAACTAGATCATTTAATAGATTCAATTATTTCTGAGTTACAATATTTGGAGTTTATTAAATGGTATCCATTGAACAGAGAAAAATACCAGCCACTTTATTAGGTGCACTCATTCAATTGAAGCCACAAAGACCAAATCAGCCAATCACAGGGCAGCAGCTCAAAGCCTTCAAGAATTTAGAGGTGGTGAAGGTGACTTTTGGAAGTCCAAAGCTTTGGATCTTGGTGCAAGACGGGCTGGTCTGAGTATTTGACAACCAGCTGGTCTACCGATGAGTTCATATACAACCATCTCAGGATTACAAAAAAACAGTCAGAAAAAGACAACTTACACAGTGAGCGACAGTTGTGTGGATGCAAATGCCTATCTGCCACCAAACATCAGACGACCATCCCTGAACGCGCAACACGTTAAACCCTGAAGCACTTTTACTGACTACGTCCTTTCCTTTACTACCACAGTGCAGCAAAATCTGTTTCTGGCACTTAATCGATACCTCGAGGAATTCTGGAAACTGCGAAGGCAAAGGACGTCCAACCTGGTACTTGCAAGGTATGTCTAATTAACAGGCTGGTAAGTGTATTTATTTAAATTTGTTGGTCGCCTGCTACTTCTCTGTATAACATGGCAACTTTGTATTTATTTTAGCACATACCCTAATTCATAAAGGGTCTAATTTTTGTATTACCAAATTGATCGAATGGGTTTTTATAATCAGCATCAACAATAAGTCTTGTTTAAAAGGTAAAATGATATTTCGTTTTAAAACATATAGTTTTATTTTATATTATATATGCAGAGATGAGCTATAAAATAATGCCAGTGAGATCTACTGTTGTTCTTTTTAAATTGTGTTTCTCTCTCTTTCTCTTTCTGTCTCTCTCTGGCAATTTAATCCATGCACATGCTAAAACAGAAGGATTAAATTATAACTAATTAACCTAATACAAGCTTTAAGACAAGGGCTTCCTTGCTGTGAGGTAAAAGCTGGAACAATGGACTGCCTTGCAAAAATTTTATGGTAGAATGTGTTTAGTGTGAATGAACCAAACTTGAGGTTCTAAGCCTCTGTTCCCAAAGATTGCTATGCCCAGAAACACCTTGGCCACCGTGGAACATGGTGATGGCAGCATCATACTCTGGTGTTTCTTCGCTTCAGATGGAGCCAGGGTTTTTATCATAGCAGACAAAGTGAGTAGTTGAGTTTTATTTTTCAATATCTTCGTGAGTCCAAGCATACCTCCAGGTTGACCTAAAAATCACCTAATAAGAAGAGTAAGTAAATCCACCAGAAAGTCGCTAGGCTTGCCTGAAGACAGCTGTGGGATGTCCTCAGTATCTGAAAGAACTGGAGAAGTTTTGCAAGGTGGAGTGGGCAGATGTCTGGTCAAAGCTTGAGGTGCTGATAAACTTCAACTAGGAAGGACAGACTGAAATAAAATAATATCATCAAAAGTGCTTTAGAAAACAAAGATCTGTTCGAGAGTGTGCAAATTTATGCCCACTGGGATTATGGCCATTTTTCCGTGCTTTTCAGTTCAACACATTACACATTATATATGGAAAAGATTTTAAACCATTAATCGTTTGTTCCATTGTGAAACCCCAGAATTTGCTATCTTTGTCGATACAGCACTTTTTCAGGGTTGGGCTTCTACTTCCTTGCTCCGTTAAATGATCTGCTCAGCTGGTGTTCCTTGTTTTGGTCTGAAAGGCTGCAAAGTGAACTCACAGGCCTTTTTAACCTTTCCATTTAAATAAATTCAATAAAAAACATAAAGTCACGATTTTTAAATACATTTATATTAAGAATAAAACAGTTTTTTATATATTTAAAACTTAGAATGAGTAAAAAGTAATTCCTTCCATTGATTTATTTTCCTGCCATTGGGAACGTTAACCACTGAGCGGGGCTGTGGTCCGCTCGTGAATTGCTCTCTCCGTTCGCTGAACAAGCAGCCAGAAAGGAATTTTGGTGCCATTCACACTCGCATGGGGCCTAATAATAGAGCTGCTAAAATCCAAACCAAATACTATTTATGCACAGGGGAAATTACATGTATCAAGGTACAGGGCTAATAATGAATTAACTAACAGCCAAAAAAGTAAATTAAAAAGACTGAGCAGAAACTACAACTGGGTCAGGTTTCTGTTCATTTTCGTAAGATGTCCTGTAAAAACCTGCCTGGTAGTTTCCATGCATATATGTTTAATTACTTTCTTTTTTTCATTTACAGCTTATCCTGACCAGCTGACCAAAAACATCAGTGTATTTCATGTTATACACCAACACAAAGAGGTGAATCCTTTGAATGGGAAGGAAAATGATACAAGGTTTTCAAATGTTTTAAACAAAGAATTTGAAAAGTGTGGTATGCATGTGTATACCCACTTTGCTCTGATAACCTTAAATACAATTTAGTTAACCAAATGCCTTCAGAAGTCAGCTGATTAGCAAAGAGTCCACATATGCATAATCTGAACAGTCCAAACCATGTAAGGGACATCTGAAAACACGTGGAGGGAGATGCTCTGAGTCATGAAAAAGTGAAGTTGTGTTTATTTTGCACATATTTGCAGGTCTTGCTGTTTGAGAACACTAGTGAGTAAATTAACTTCTTCATCTATAGTTCTATAATACCACAACTCGTCGTGCGGACCAATCGGTGGTGGGCACTGATGCGTCAAACCACCAGAATGCAGACATCAGACAGTCCAGAACATGACACCGAATGAAGAGACTCAGATTTCAGATGTTCGGCATCAATATCAGTTTCAAAAATTGAGAATCCCCTAAATAAAAAATAAAAGATACTTCTTCTGCTTTTGTTTATTTTCGGGACACTTTTTCTGTGGGTTTGATCCATAATACTAAGATAGGATGCGTTTGCAAATGATAAGCTTGTGATGTTGGATTAGCTTTGCCTGCAAGATGAATTCTCGCGGTACTCGTGCATTCACAAACACACGAGAACCCATGTTGTACCGCTGCGGCTTCAGGCGTCACTTCACCCAATCAGCTTGGAGATTTCTGCCGAATGTCCCGCCTTCACCCAAACCGATTTGATAGGAGCAGTCCCAGACTGATAATGGGCAGAGAGTGCCACGCATAAATCAATCTGGCTGGTCAGGTTAATGTTGGGTTCCAGTATTACTAAACAGTTAGTCATGACCGTGAGATTGAATGTTAAAGACATGACCATCCCTTTGAAACTGAATTGGCCTTCCTATACAGACGCATATTCTTAACCTTAGACTTGCTCTCTGCGCTCATGCTTAGTCCCCTCCTCTTTTTTCCATGCCTTTCATCGTACCCCAAACACACCCACGAGCCCCCTGAGGTTTGTCTTAAGGCTAAGTTCTGTTCCCCTCGTTCTTTGCGGCTAAATATAGGCTGCAGAGCCATCTGCAAGAATGATTTTGTTCCTTTAATATCACCATCAGCAATTTCAGCCGCCAAGAGAGCCCTCTCCACCCAGCTTAATGCTCCCCCTCCTTTCCATTCCGTATTCACACTCCTAACTTCAGCCTCCTCCTCCTCGTTCCATCTTGACACCAACACTCCTGTGGCACTCCCCCCCCCCCCCAACCCTCTGCAAGATTTGCTATCTGAGTGCTGGGTGGGCTTTGCGCTTTGTGGGAGCTGCGTCTGGTCATCCGTGGGGTCAGAGGCACTGAGGGATTTGTACCCTTGTGTTTGAGATCGATATCTTTCTTACTGTTTGGTATTTATAGGTCTTTTTCTCACCTCAGAGGATTACAACAGAATCCCGGTGAGTGGATCTAAACCTGTTGGTGTGCTTTTTCTATAGATCAGTGGACTAAACTTGCTGCCGTTCAACTCTGGATGTTGGATAAATGGGAAAAAAGGGGGTTTCCAAACAGAAGTTACACTGGCTATCTGGCTAACAAGGGGGAAACAGATTTATTTTAAAAACTAAATAAAGAGCTGAATGTGCTGACTGTTACAAAAGTTTAATATAGTAATATCAGAGCCTTAAGTTTGAGCAGTAGCTCCCCTAACTTGAAATTATTCCACTGCATCAAAAATCCTCATTAGCATTCGTCCCAGATCCCACTCTTGGTGTCCAGCTGATTTTCTGGAGGTGTCTTTTTGGGTTCTTAGGAGTTTGCTTTCAAGCCTGTTGGGTAGCTGTATGATGCCATTGCATGTCGCTAAAATGTCTTGGCTGGAATTGGCTTTTAAAAATAGCTGCAGTGGGTTCAGTTACAGCCAGTAGATGTGATGTGATGTTTTGCCTCTCAGCTAGACCTTAAGGAAAAGGTTGTGGCTGAGTTTGCAGATATTTTGGAATCAAATCTGCATGTGCAAAATAAAATTTAGCTCAGATGATAATGTAAGATGCTCGTGAAATAGAACAGAGTAGAATAGAACGAACAGAAATATCCTGTATCGTCCCACAGTGGGGAAATTGAGGGTTACCAGCTGCAAAGGCAAATGGAAGCATGCAGATACACACTAAGGTAAACATATAATTAAAAGACTATGTAGAAAGGGCAAACACAGGGAGGGCAGTCGAGGTTGTTGGATAAAGATTGAAAATAATATGCATGCGCTTCAGGTGGGAGAGTTCTTGACACATGAGATAAAGGACAGTGTTTCATCCCCTTAACTGACTCACAGGCAGCAGATTTGCCAACATAATTTGCGACATACCTCATTTTCATGTTATCTAATGACCCCAAAGCCCTCATTTTCCCCCGCAAAGTTAACTGAGGAGAAGTTATTCACTATGCCTCTGTGTACTTACAGTTTACTCAGACCGATCTGAGAGCAGATCTTGTATCACAAAACAAAAACTGAGGCACACATCGAGCTATACGTTTCCTTTGGGGAGGACATGTGTTGCACGGAGGAACGTGAGGAATCCACGGGCACTGACACTTCCCGTGAGGGTGAAAAATTAGGAGGGCATGTGTTGTCTTCAGGTCTGTTACATTCAGCTCCTGCGGGCTCTCAGGGGTTGACGATAGGTTTTGATGTTAATGGTGCTAAGTTATGCTCAGAAGCTGGTGGAGTAACTTAAAACCTTCTTTCGTTTTCTCCCCTCCTCATCTTCTATAAGCTATATGAAACTTGAATTTCTTCCAGTTAGACAAATCAGCCTTTTTTTTTTTATTGCTGTCAGTTTTGTTTCATATTAGAAATTCCAAAACGCTCAGCTTTGCTTTAAACTTTCCAATCTTGGTGCAAAATATGCCGTTATTTGCTTTGCTTTCGTCTTTTGAAGCATTTTCTTACAGAGCGAGTGCCTAGTAAACGTCAAATGCAGGAATGCTGTTCTGCATTTCTATAGCCGGGAATAACGTTCTATGGTTTCTCCCTCTCCTGCCAGCTATGCCTCTGGGAACACCTGCCCCCCTAAACAAGCGGAAAAAGCCCTCCAGGATCATAACTGACCTATCGCATATCAGTCAGAATGGTAAGGCTGACGTAAAATGATGTGAATATGAAATTACCTCTGCTCAGTAAAACTCTTTCATATAACGGCCGTACACAGAAATAGAAGGGGTACACTGCAGACGACGCATTGAACATGGGAAACAAGCAGTGATATTTTGTGCAATAATTTCAAAGCATGAAAATGAAACAGAACAGGAGTTAGTTGTTCTATTTGTTTGATTGGTAAGTCTTTTCTTAAACACTTTTCCAGAACTCTCAGCCCTTCACCGTCATTTTAAAGAATAAAACACAAACATTCACTTTGAATTTAGGCACGTGTAGAACAGGCAGGGTTTGAATATGCCACCAGGAAAAAACTGAAGCCGGAAGGAAGGAAGGACACAAGGAAGGAAGTAGGATAAAAGGAAGTAAGAAAAGACAGATAAAAGGGGGTGGGATACAAAGAAGGACATAAGGATTTAAGGCAGGATATAAGGAATAAAATACGTACCCAAAAAGCCAAGAAAGAGGGACACAATAAAAGAAATACAGAAGCAATGAAAGAAGGAATGAGAGAAAGAAGGAAAAACTCAATGATGGCATGGAGGCAGGACTACGTGGTAGGAAAGAGACACAAAGAGGGATTAGAGGTAAGCGCAGAAGGAGCAGAGGGAGGACAGAAGTAAGGACATGAGGGAGTGAGGGCGGAAGGAGGGGCGCAGTGAAGGATGAAGAAGGAAGGTAGGGAGGAAAGCAATGAAGATAGAAAGAAAAGACAAAAAGAAGGAACAAAGGAATGATGAGAAATACCCTAAAGGAGAGAGAGATGACATAAGGATGGACACAGGAGAACAAATTATATAAGGTAGGAAGAAACAATGCAAGGAAAAAAAGGAAGGACACAGTGAGGGAAGGAGAGAAGGGAAGGACAATGCAACAGTGAAAGAAAGTCTGTAGTAACTCATGTTTTTCTTATTCTTACTGTCTTTTCCCCCATACGTTATCAGACTGCACAGGAACCCTGATCACTATTTTTCATAGTAACATAACAACAATATGGGAAAAGGCTCTTAGCTTTAGTCAAATTAGTAGATTTATTCCAAAGAGAACTTATGTAGAGCTCAATTAAATAAAAGCTAATCTAATTAATTTTTATTTCTTGTGAACCATTTATCTTTAACTATGTCATCTATATAGTACTTTCTATTTAATGTTTGCTTTGAGCTTCTGATGGACTTTCATAAAGAACTTTATTGATCGATTAGTACTGCAGAGCATTGACACACGAGATGAAAAGCTTCATTGAAATGGTACTTCTAGAAAACGCACACAGCTATTATCTGTCATGTTCACTGAAGTATACCGTTGCTCAACTAAAACCATTCCCATTTTCATGTTTTCAACTGTTGTTCTCTAGAGTTTGAGACAGAGCCAGAGGCATCCGAGTTCGATCTGGGGACAAAGATCCGGACCCCCAAAGAGATCATGTTGGAGGAGCTTTCCCTGCAGAACAACCGAGGCTCCAAGATGTTTAAGATGAGGCAGCAGAGAGTTAACAAGTTCATCTACGAGAATAATCCTGATATTTTCACCAGCGACTCGATGGTGGGAGAAAAAAGGCTGAATACTTTTCTGTTAATTTCAGTGAACATTGAAGCAGTTTATGACAAATTCACCATATTTAAAAAAAAAATCATCAGCCTAACAAAAAGCTTTATTAAAATATGGTTTTAGGTTAAGTGACTTAAAGGAGCAATAAGTAAGAAATGTACTGTAAAAATAACCAAAATCATTCTCATTTTTCACCCAGGATGGAAGTAACATTCCCTATAAACTATCGGTCCTCTCCATCAACAATCTCTTAGTCGAGTTTTTTTTCCTTTCAAAATTAGACATACGGCGCAGACCTATTTTTGGAGTGTTTTTCCAATTTGAGACACTGGGTGTCATTATTATTTATGGCTCCATTAAAGGTGCAAAGTGCAAGTTTTGAAGTGAAATATTTATTTTCCTTCTCATGTATGCCCTTACAGTTGCCTGACGTGTAAGAATTAGTTTTCCTCTATTTATCCCAGTTGCCTCTATACACTGGATCAGTCACTTTATGATAGAGTTCTTCAGGCCAAAGCCTCTAGGTGTGCATGTGCATGTGACGTTCTGTTGAGTCTCCGCTGTAATCGATTCATTAGTGAGAGAACATGGGATAACTTCAAAATTGATAGCTTTCTTACCTCAGAAGACATCATGCCTCTTAACAAAAGACCTGTGCAGTTGTAGGAGTAGATGCGTTTCCTCTTCTCCCATCCATGTGCACAACACTGGTGTCATTTTATCATGTCGCCAGAGGGGGCAGACGTCAGCAAAAGGACATTTCACTTATAATTGCTCCTTTAAGGAATTCTAAAAGTACTGATGATGGTGGGTTGAAATTAACTTTGTCAAAGTTAACTCAAAAGTCGAAATTATTGGATGTGTTAATGTTAATCAGTACAATCCATGTTCACCAAATAAGGGTTGAAAAAGCCTGTGTTGTTTTTATTAGGTTTCAAATGATAAGTGTTTGGCAATATTTACTAAGTGCAGCGTCACTAATACGGTCCTCCTATTCTTTATATTCTTTATGTTCTCCATGTCCTCATATTACAGGACAACTTTCAGAAGTTTTTTCCTTCTTTGGGAGGTCAGCTCGGAGGTGAGTTTATAAATGTCGGAGGGCACTATGTCAGCAAAGAGACAAGACATCCGTATATAGGAGCCACACCTGTGGGAGGAGGGGCACCCATGCCTCCTCCTAAGCCTGGAAGCAAAAGGGCAGGAGCTGGAGGAGCTGGAGGAGCAGGTGGCGCCGGAGGTGCAGGAGGAGGAGAAGGAGGACTGGCTGGGGATGACAAAGGTGGTAGAGGAGACGCAGCGAGTGAGTGCTCATCTTCAAAGGGTTTATGTCTTTGTTTCTAGAAAATTGTTTCCAAACAAACTTTTAAGTTTGGTATAACACCAGATTATAAGGCGCACTGCTATTTAACGTGTCTTTGTGTGTCTTTGTCCACATATAAACCACACCGGATTATAAGGCGCATTAAATATTCTTAAATAAGTGTGAAATATCCCTCCGCCTCTCCACGTACAACGCTCTCTCCTGAGAGGGAGAGCTATCTGTCTGTGTCTGGAGGACAGAGTAGCTGGACTACACTGTCCTGTTTCTAACATAAAGCCAAAATTAACTTCACTGATATTGAATTAACTTGGTTTAATTTTACTAGCACGTACTCCGGGCACGGGCATTGCTCCGTTAAAGGTGCATGTCTTACATGAATGCACTTCTAGTTTAGGCATTACAGTCAGGCAGACAGCAGTCTACCTAACAGGACCTAATCGGTCCTGTTACGGGACCGATCAGGTAGTGACACAGTGTACCGTAATGTAAATATCCATTGAGTGAAACGGTTTCATTGCTTACCAAAGTCATACTTACACATTTTGACAGAATTCTGAGCGCATTGCATCACATAAAATCAGTCAATAATCACAACAAGTACGTTAATCACATATAAGGCGCACCAGATTATAAGATGTATTATACATTTTTGAGAAAGTTAAGGATTTTAAGTGTGCCTTATAGTCCGAAAAATACAGTAAAAGCATGCAATGTCTCACAAAAGTATTCATACACCATGAATTTTTTAAGTTGCATAATTTTATAATAACAAGCTTCTGTTTATGCTATGAGAATTTTATGGTCCAAATTAGGTCATAACTGTAGCTTGCATTTTTATTTTACCTTCTGTTCAGCAATGCCCCTAGCTATCAGTGAACAGTGAAATTTACCAGATGCTTGCAGCAAATTGGCAATAGAACTGGGCTTTCTTACTGCCATTTGTCCTTAAAGGACCGATTTGTACAGCTAAAATTTGATTTCTACAGCTCAGTTGTTACTCCTCTGAATAAGGCTCTCCTTGCCTAGCCTATCAGTTTTGGTGGACGGACATGTTTTGGTAGGTTTGCAGCTTTGCTACGCCTTCTTCATTGTCAGATGACTGATGAACCAGTGCTCCATGAGACGTCCCAAGACATGGATATAGTTTTATGATCTAACTCTGCTTAACACTTTGCCACAACTTCCTCCCTGACCTGTCCTCTGCGTCTTGGGCATCTTGATGGTGCGCTTTAAGTAATGTTCTCTCACAAACTTCGGAGACCTTCACAGAACAACTACATTTATAGAGATTAAATTACACACAAGCGGAATTTATTTACTAATTAGGTGACTTCTGGACTTAATTGGTTTCACTGCATTTAATTTAGGGTTGTCCTATTAATCTATAGCAAAACCTTTGGATTGCGATGTGCAAAGAAATTCGAAAATCAACTATTTTAAGCTATATTATGTTCATATGTCATTAAATCCTGTTACATGACCCTTAAGGTTTTGGTTGTAAAGTGTCAAAATGTGAAAAAGTTCAAAGGATATGGGAACGTGTCAAAACGTTTACTTTTTTTTCCTTGGAAAAATACATGTTACTGATTTTTTTGTATGATAAAATGGAGGTGTTTTGATTGAAGTATGGTCTTTCTTCATCTAGGGGCTGGAAAAGACGGCAAAAGTAAGACACTGGTTGTTGTGAAGACGTACGTGTCACCATGGGAGAAGGCCATGAAGGGTGACGAGAACCTGCTAGCCACTCTAAAGTCTGAAATGCCCGGTCCCATTGAGCGAAAAGATGTGCCAAAATACAAAAGCTTCAACAGGTGGTTCCCTCTCTGTTTGATATTTGTTTCCTGGGCTCTGTGACAACCAACGTTAATCTGTCTCTTCTCTCACTTTGTCTTGGCCAGGATGGCCATACCCTTCGGCGGCTTTGAAAAGGCCAACCAGCTCATGAAATTCCAGTTGCCAGAAACCGAGGTGACCAAAGACGAGCCCGAACCCGCAGTGGTGTACCAACACGACATTGGCTGCCGTCCCTCCTTCAACCGTACCCCTATTGGCTGGGTGACCAGCGGTGAGCCCAGCAGCATCCACATGGAGACGGATGCTGTGCCCTTTGATGGAGAGACAGACGAGCTGTGAAAAAAAATGATCATACTCTGATTGCAAATACTCCCTTGTTGTAACATGTACACACACACACACACACACACACACACACACACACACACACACACACACACACACACACACACACACACACTGTAGGTAAGCTAAAAACACTCTGTAGAACAGAATAAATTGAATGACTCAGTGTGACTACCAGAAAGTGTAAATGCATCTTCCTCTGTACTGAGTTGTGAGGCGAAGAAAAACCTAAAGATGTTTATCAACGAATGTCAAGCAAAAGAGAAAAGCATGACTTATGTATGAAGATGGAGATTTTGGCTATGTGATGTCTATGTGTGCTCCCTGAATGTTAAAATGTTTCTTCAGTTTTTATTTCCCTTTGAATTTTATGTGAAAACTCTTTGATTCTTTGTAGAGGTATAAACACCCCACAGTGCTGTCTGATTAGGAATCAAAGCTTTTGTTAAACTCTAATGAAACAACACAATTGTCTGAATAAACCTTCCTCTTGTTGAATGATAAAAAGAAAGTTCCCCATCTTAAATCAATTTTAAGGAGTTAACATGTCCACTGTCCTTTACAGGAATTGATTCCAACTGGAAGTTTTGAACTTGTAGGCATAATCTCACTTTTTTTTTTCTTCAAAATGCAGCTTTTAATTTTAGTAACATTGTTCAGAGGAGAAATAATAAAATCTCTAGTGACAATTATTGGCCCCCAACAATCCCTTTCAAATAAATATAGCATTACACTTTTTTTAAAAGTGATCAGAGTTTCTGGTATCTTCTAATTAGTAATCCAAGATTACTATTCTGATTCCTGGCGTAATAAAAATCATGAAACAAAGAGGCTAATTTCTTTCAGCAGGTGGCCACCAGACTGGACATCAACCCATATTTACCTCCTCGCCATGCACAGCAAGCATCATTGTTTGGCAGGTTAAAAAAACCTCACTGTTAGAGAACTGCACAAAATGGTGGCATCTGGGAAGACTCAGTTCTCCATAGCAGATGCAATGCAAATGTTAATCCATTATTTAGGAGGCATGCCAGAAAAAAACCTTTTTCCTGTCCTAACATAAAAAAAAACACATAAAAGTTGACATTTCTTAACCTCATAGAGACAATTGATTACTGAGAATAATCCTAAACTGTACATAAAACCTGTGGGACAAGAGTAGGAAAAGACCACAGGAAATTAAGTTTTTACTGTTTTTACTCAGTTTAAATTTGTTTAATTAACAAAAGTTGCAAATTTTTTAGTCTTTTCTGATAAATTTCTGCTCTTGGCCAGGGAAAGACCATTTCTGAATTTTTAAATTGAAGCTGGAAACAGCCAGCTGAGACAGATGCTGTTGGCACTGGATGATGCAATTGATTCTAGATTTATGTTGCATTTCGTTTGCAGTCAGAACTCAGAGATCCTGGCTTCCGATCCGAAAAATAAACCCAGCTCTCCCCTTGGAAAGTCTGAAAAAATTTTTTATGGCCAGATCCGATAATGCAGATCCAATAATGCAGCTCCTTACATCAACAACAAGCTGTGATGAAAACATGTTCATCTTACAAGACACAGTTATAAAGTGGGTCTTAAATCAATGTTACATGTAGTGGCTGCAACTTTGGAAACAAACAAATGAAAACTGCCACCAATTTGGAATTCTGACCCTTTTTTGTTTGTTTGATTGTTTTAGTTTTAGTTTGGAATCCTGACTTACAGTGTTAACTGGAATGAAATATTTGGGTTTATACCATTCCAAGCTCCTAGTTTTGATTTGCAAAATAAATGGAATACAGCATCTGAACATGCTACTGCAATAAAATATTACTTTATCTAAGGCTTTTAGACATATTTACCAGGGTTGCCAATAAATGTGACCAGGGCTATAAATGATTTTGAAAAGGTTTCAGACAATATAACCTATAAAAGTAAAAAAAAGTTAATCGGAATAACAAGCAGAATTTTCAAGCAAGTAATCTGGGATATAAAGAATTTATTTCTAATCACTTCCTGTAACGCTTTGTGTCCTCCACACCACGGGGGGCGCTAAAGCTCAGCAAAGTTAATTTACACAGTGAAGCAAGTTCTATTCCGCAGAAGAAGAGACAGTGCTGCGGAATGATCAGCGAGGCTGATTGTTGCTTTAACGCAGAGTATAGTCCACAGGTTACGGCTTGTGAATGGTCAACAGCCCGCTGTCGGTACACGGTAACCTTTAGCAAGCGGAGGCAACATCTACCAACAGCTTCTGGTAGTTTCTGGCTTAAATTAGCAACGTGAAAACGATGCAAACTGACAAATGGTTGCATGCAAACATACAGAGAATCAGAGGTTTAATTAAATGCAATACCACCTGGGTACTGTGAAAATAAACCTTTCGCTTCGGCATGCTGGAGTCATCGAAACCTTCGAGGAAGATCTTTACAGGATTGAATTCCCAGGTAAGGAGGAATTGTTTTCAGGCGTTCTGCTAGTTTAACCACAATAAAAGCCCCATTTGGTTTATTACATTTCCACGTTTAAATAGGATGGAGTATGTTGTTCATTGATTTTTTTTTAATTACATCTCAAATATAGTCAACTCATCCTCTGATGCTTGAAGGCTGACTTTAGTCACATACTTTCTTACTCTGTTTTACACTTTACCTATTATTGGTTTTATGCTTAAATTAGAGAAACCAAACTGACTAAAAATATGTGCTGTTTTTTATTTATAAACAAAAATACAATTAAATATTAATTTAATTGCAATATTTGTATTTTTCTCTATATTTTTTAATGAAGTAGGTTCAGCAAATAGAAATCGTGACTCTGTAGCTGTGCAGTGTAAGGGTTCATTTATATACACTAATACGCAAGGTAATTACTAGGGAAGCTAAGATAACGACATTGTGAACAGGCAATGTATTAAAAGAGTAGAAAAAAGAAATAGGCATCAAATTAACAAAACAATAAATAAATACAAAATGCACTTTAAAAAACAAAATAAAATGAGTTGCTAAACTAAACTGCCTTAAAAAGTAATGGTTTCAGTTTAGATTTTTAACAAAAAACTTTAAAGTTAGTCAAAGTCAAAAACTTTAAAGTTAAAAAGGGTCCTGTCTGGAGCCGTGCTGCATCTTGTGTTTTTCACCCACCACTTTGGGATGATGTCCCGCCACCTGATAGCCCATGTTTTGTAAGAGCTTAATAGTACAGAAAAAAGGCTTTACTAACATAAATTAAGTCGCAGTCTAAATTCTTCAACGTTTCTTACAAGGAATGTCTTTGTGTCAGTCAAACTGTGCTCACACAGGTAAAGAGCAGGCCAGCCCAGTTCCTCCTCGCTTCTTTAACATCTGACCATCTAAATAACGACGACAGAAACCTGCCATCCCAACTTCCTGCTGGTTAATCTGAGCAAACATTGCTTTTAAATCATTTTAAAAAGGGCACAACGGCTAGACGCAAGGCATTAAGAACCAATGTACTGTGCTCTTTTTTGTTTTTATGGGTAAGACTGCTGTGTTGATCTTTTTCTGTCAATTATTAAAACAAATGCAATGAAAAATGTTTTTTTAGATTTAATTTGACGTCTTTAGATCAGTTCATGATCCCTTCATTGGCCTTCTTGGCTGGCAGGTGATCTTGATCCTTTAGCCAACTAGCTGGGACTTGCTGTATATTTTGAAGAAAGATTTGGTTAAACCCAACCATCAGAGATTTAATCATGCAGATTGTAGTGGGGTATTGTGGAAAATAAAGCACATGTTAACTTTTGGTGATCTGGATAAGCCTTGTATATCAGACTAAATCTGTGTATCTTGACTCCCTGTGTTTTAGAGACATTATAGCAGAGGGACCTGATGTCATCTGATTTCAAGTCCCTGGTGTCACCGCTGCCATGGCCAGAGCTCTTTGTGTACTGGGTGCTCTCGTTGGGCTCTCATCTTTACTCTTTTTACCAGCTGCACAAGTTCTCCAAAGGTAGACAGCAGTCTGTGCGCTGGGTTTGATAAAATACAAATAAGGAAGAATTTAAAGTCAAACGTCACTGTTCTGTCCCTGTTTCTACCTCAGAGCATGAAACGGGGCTGCAGAGAGAGTTCCAGTTGGAAAATGGCCTTTTTAAGGGGTTTAAAAGGGTAAGTTCGCTGCTGACACTAGGAAATACAACTATTCTAAATTATGTTGTGGGATGAAAAACTCAGTGCTTGATTCACAGTGCCTGGAATATCCCTTGATTTTCTTCCTGTGTCGTCACATTACAACTGCAAACATCGATTAACTTGATCTCCCAGACAAATACAAAATAGTACATCATTTTAAATTGAGCGAAAAAGCATTGACTATTTTTTTTTTTACTAATACAAATCTAAGATACATGGCTTGAAAATGTATTCTGACCACCCGTGTCAGTGTTTTGTAAACCTACTTCTCTGCAGTTACACCTGTAGATCTTTTGGTTTATGTCCCTACCAGCTTCACACGTGCGGAGGCTGAAGTCTTGCAAGTTCATCCTAATAGACAACTCAAGCTTGTGCAGATTAAGCGAAGAGCGTCTAAATGTTATTTTTAAAGTCTTTCCACAGACTACACATTTGATTAAGGTCTAAAACTTTGACTAGGCCATTGTAAAACATAAATGTTTTACAAACTGTATGTTCGGGATCTTTGTCCTGCTAGAAAGTGAATCTCTTCTCAGGTGCCAAGTTGTTTGCCACCTTTCTTGTATTCAGCTGACCAACAATATTCCCTCATACATGCCCACGGCATAATGCTGCACACGCAGCATTTTGCATGTAGGCTTAAAAGCTCAGTTCTGATCTCATCTATAAAGAGCATCTATCATTTGCACGTTGGCTTGTGGCAATGAAACAAGTCTACTTATGGTTGTCTTTCGACGATGGCTTTCTTCTAGCCATCGATACATGAATTTAAAAATTCATGTACCTTTTTTTTTTTAATCCTACTTTACAATGATGTGCTACGTTGTTGGTCTAACATAAAATATCAAAATAAAATACATTGAAGTAATGTGACTGCAAGTTCAAGCCGAATGGATACTGTAAAATTTTTTAATTCTTTTGTTGTTGTTTTTTTACAAAGGACCCGTCTGACTTCGAGTGGAGTTTCTGGACCGAGTGGGCCAAAAAGTCTTTACTGTGGACTCTAGTTGGTCATGGCGTCTTATCCAGGCTGAGCACCATCTTTCACCCCAGGGTGAGGGGATCCTACAGCTCACTTAAGGCAATCATCTACACATAGATACATGTGCATTGCTTTTATGTTTTTGTCTCGACAGCTTAAGGTGCTTGTGCTCACAGTATACGACTTCATGGCTGCCAGCAGCGTGTTGGGCTTTAAAGGCGTGGGTGTGCTGCTTCTACATCTGTCTGTCGCCTTCTCAGTGGCCCAGCTGCGAAAGCCTCCTCTGGCATGGATCGCTAACCTTCTGCTGCTCTCCACAATTCACATTCAGCCACTGCAGGACATCCAGGTGAGCCGTCTTACCTGCATCGTAACTTTTTCATGAGGATTAAGGCAGGATTAGCCGGCACAGGATAAATTAAATCTAGGGTAAAATGTAAAGTTGAAAACTTGGTATAGGCTGAGTGAACGTCTCTTTTGTGGCTTATCAACTTTAAAAAAATAAGCCAAATTGGGTTCAAACATAAAGCAAAAACTTGGTAAAAAAATATTGTGGCTCACTTTTTACAGTCCGCAGATAAAATGTTCCATAAACCTTTTTTATTCACTTGATTCAGTAGATCCAACTCACTGGATGTTATTCTCCAAAATAACACTAGAGGGCAGGAGATGCATAGAAGATACTGATCCGTTGGGCTTGTGCTCTTCATTTTGCTCAATCTAAACGGCTCAATACATTTTAGTTGAATTTCTTTGAGCATCCTTCCCCGTTTATAACGAAGACTTATTCAGTCAAACTGCTTAATTCAAAATGATATGGGGTTTTTATTGCTGGAAACGCATCTCACTGCAATATCGCAACGAGCAAGCCATTCTACAGGGAAAATGTTTCTGATTTAATAATGAAGAAAAGAGTTGGCTGTTGAAGTTGGGCAAACCAATACGGATCTAGATAAAGTTTAGCTCTGCGTCACAAATACTTACAAATACAGCGGAGTTTTGTGTTCAGCATAGATTTGTAATCACATCTCTTAACCTGTGAGCTTCCCCCTTTTGAAAAGCACAGACAACGAATCTACCATACGGATGTCATTTTTGGTTTCCTGTGAATGCGGCAGAAATAATTGTTCCAACTGTTTTCTCACTCAGAGGGGCTGGTACAGCACAGAGGAGGAGTACTACCTGCTACTCTTCAGCGTTGCCGTCTGTGGCCTGCGATTCATCAGCTTCAGCCTGGAGCACTGCTGGAGCCCTTTAGATCGCGGTCCAGCCGTGCAGCTCTTTTGGCTGTTTTCATACACCTTCTATCATCCCTTTTTCTACAATGGACCCATTATCACTTTCAAAGCCTACGCCGAGCAGGTGAGGGGAAAATTGCCTCTTCTGCTGTTGCAACGAAGGCTGAGTCTTTTTTGTTTGTTTGTTTGTTTGTTTCTGTTCCAGTTGAGCCATGTCTCAGCTCTTTATTTAGTGAACCTTCTGATCTCTAACATGATCTTTAGAGATAAATCTTGCATTGATAAGCATAGATATGATGTGATCCAAAGTCATTTCTATCATGTGAGCTTTTTTTTAAATTTAATTTGTTTTACTTACTTAAATTACAACCACGTACTTGAATGTATTTTATTAGCATTTTCGTGATTGACCAACACACAGATCAAATGGTGCCTTATTGTTAGAGGTACATAGCCACATTATATGCTTATAAAAAAAAGACCAGAAAACGTTTGACCATAATAAAGTAAAACTATATGCACCGAGCCTCCATCTTGATAGTGATTTGATAGCCCTTTTTGAGACTAGATAGAATCCAGCGCAGGGCACGATGAACAGATATAAAAAGATGTGGCGCCATCTAATGACAGTATTGCGAACTATCATAATGCTGGTTTACTTATTTAATAACGCAGTACAAAATAATGCTTGTCCCAGGCTGACCCTCTGCAATCCCTCCCAGTAGCTCTGCCTGATCGAAGATCAACCGTTATTAATTAAATAAACCGATCTGACAGCAACTTTAAGAGCCTCATACCAGAACATTTACTCACATCAATCAACTCTGCGGTCACATCTGAGCAATCTGCAGGTTTAGCGTCCTCTTCAGTGAACACCAACGTTCATACTGTGTTTCCAGCGACATTAGAGTCTTTTCCCTCTTGGAATAATTTTATTTTAAAAAATTTGCGTTTTATTTTTTCACTGGATCTCGGACCTTCATTGTTTCGCTGGGAGATGCTAACAGCCGTTAGCCGCTTCCTTGTTTTATCCCCTGCTGTACATGCGCTGTACGTACCGTCTCTGTTATTAGAAATAAACACAAAAGGCTTTATTTACTTACAAATTGAGCAAAAACAAAGCATAAAGCGCCAAAATGATAACTAATACGTCAGCAGGACGTGATATTCTTCCATAAAACCTTTGTTTGCAACCAGTAAGGTACTGATATAAATAAAAAAAGTCAAATAACGTGGCTATACACCCTGCTTTATTCTAATACCCCTAAATAATAATAAATAAGAAAAAACGTGTAGCCAGTTGCCTGATGACAACACATAAATTGGACTTGTTGACTTACTTGCAAAATGCTTTATGGAAATCTAATACTCCTCATCATCCTGAACTCACCATTCCTACTGTGAAAAATGGTGATGGCAGCATCATGTTGCGGGAATGAATGCTTACAAACTGCTTACATTCCAAATGTCCATGAGGTCTTTGAAAGAAAAGCAGTACAACAAAACCAATAAACAGCAACTAAAATGTAACCAAACAGTTGAGAAGTTTTGTTGTGGTGGAGCTAAAGGATCTCTTAGAGGAGCCCACTGCCACTGCTGCTCCTCCTCTCCCCAGCTAGGAGCCTGTAAAGAGGGCATCTGCTGTTGACCATTACAGCTTCACTCAATGTGCCCCTCTCCTCCACAGTTTTTAGTGAGTTCGGCCCTTTTTTCTTCCAGATTGTCCAGCCCCCACCTTTTTATTTGGGAAAGCGCAGCCACAACACACAGCGGCATGAACGAGGCCACTGGCCACCTCGGGGTGATGCAATGTGTGCTACATCTCACACTTCACAGGACCTCAACCTCTCCAGGAAGTGCAGACAGCTCCGCCTCTTCTTGTAGAGTTTGTGTGTTCTGGGAGCCGTCCGGGTTGTCAGCCATACTGACTCCTTGGTATTTTTAGCAGTCGATGTGGGGAGGGTGATGGACAGACAGCTTAGCCCAGGTTTACTGAAATCCACAACCATCTTCCTATCTTTAGTGGCGTTCACTAAAACACCTGATGTTTGTAGTTGGAAGGTGCCAAAACCTTAAGAACGTGCGTCTCATATGTTTAACCTGCACTCCTTTAGTATCAGCTTGCTCTTGCTCCCCTGGCAGATGCAGAAGTCCACTGAGGAGAGCAAGGGGGGGGAATCTGCTCTTGGCTACACGCTGGTCAGATCAGGACGGGTCTTGCTGTGGTGGTGCCTGGCAGAATACATGATCCATGTCATGTACATGCACTCCATTCACTCTAATGAGACTTACATGGAAATCCTCCCTCCCTGGGCCTTGGGTAAGCCTCTATGCTCGGTCGGCTTGTTGTGTTTAACTCTAGCTAAAAAAACAAGGTGTTACATTCAACACTTTCCTCCCACTGAAGACGTGTGTTAAACATTATATTTAGATCACTACTGCAGAAGACTTGGCAGCTTCTAGATGATGTTGCTTTGACACATTTGCCCATTATTTATCATTCATAATCCTATTTATCTGATGCGGGCGGCTTTGCTTTGACAGTCAGTCATCAGCCCATTCATTCAGAGCAGTTTTTACCTTCGGTTGTCTTGTCATAACCAGGAAGGGGATGTTAAATATTAATTTCTACTCATTCATCATCAATATTTTAGCAGCTTTTAAACTGAGTGAATCTAGTTATGTTTCTTACTAGTTAAAAGTACAGCTGTTAGTCCCCACTGTTGCTCCTCTGTCGTCATGGATAGATTTTTTTAATGGTGGACTATTCTTTGTCGTCTATGTAAAATGATTTCAGCGTCATCTCTGCTTTCTGTCCCAGGTGGTCTGGCCCTGGCTCTCGTCCAGTTCTTCTACGTAAAGTATCTGGTACTCTTTGGATTCCCATCCATGCTCGCGACTTTGGATGGATTGGTTCCTCCGAAGCTTCCTCGCTGCGTCAGCATAATGTACAGTTTCACCGGCATGTGGAGGTAAGGTCACTCGTGAGTTGAGTAACGCGGCATCTTCAGTGAGATTGCCTACCTTTTAAGGAGTGGAAAACCTGGGACCGTTGAGATGGAAAAAAGGTGACTCCGGCGCAAAACGCTTTTCAAGTGATTGCTCTGCCTCACCAATCAGGTCTGGACTGGCCTGAGAAAATGGTCTCATCTGGAGTCATTACCTACCGGAGAACAACAGGTCACCTTCACATCAGCAGAAGTGTTTCTCTCTGTCTGCTTCACACTATAATGGTTCGCTTACTGGGATCAGTTCACTAATCTTTCAATATTAAAGGAGCTATAAGTAAGATATTTACTGTAAAATCAACCTAAATCGTTCTCATTCTTCACCTGGGATGGAAGCAACATTCCCTATAAACAATCGGTCCTCTCCATCAACAATGTCTGAGTCACGTTTTTTCTCCTTTCAAACCTAGAGGTACGGTTCGGAACTACTTTGGTTCAGTGTGTAGCCCTTGTTTACTTCCTGGTTCCTCAGCCAATCATATGAGATTTCCCAGGGTTCCCAACACAGAGCGACGACGTCGTAGCATTTGGTATATTATCTTGGCAAAAGAGCACCAGCCTGCAAACATGGAAGCCAGTAAGAGAAGCGGACCAGAAATAGAACAGAATACAGCGTCATGTACTTGTACTGTGTAAGTAAAATTTCACAACAGCAACACACTGTTTAAAAACAGCATGTTAGATTGTTGTGATTGGCAAGTCGTTGTACCGATTTGAGCCACAAGGTATTACTTATAGCTCCTTTAAATCAGCATTTGTCAAATTACGAATAAAACCATGTCTTTCAAAAAAAAGACGGAAGATCTAAGTTACAAGCCTTTAAATTTAAAGAGGGAATCCATTACAAAAAAAACAACAAATTCTGCCTTTTGAAGAGTGGTGACATATCCAGTTAGACTTGTCGATGCTTGCTAAGGGACATTTAGCCACAGATTACTGGTGGTGTATGCATGTGTACATTTGAGTCTCCTTTTGCAATTGAGAGATTGTAAACAAAAATTCTAACTCAGTTCTTCACAGATCTTCGTAGACATGCGTTGTAGAATCAGCCCACCATGCAAAAAGTCCTGCTCAACCGTGTCGTCAAAAGCTCAAAATGAAAATGTCATCCCTGACCTCAGTGATGAGAAATTCTTATAGCAGCTGGATGTCAAGTTACAACGCCTTCACGTTTACCTCACAAATAGCGGCTATTATCAAGAAATGTAGCAGCAGAATATCAGCAGTATTTGTAGCACAAAAGTGAAAATGCCTGAAAAGATCATGCCTGATTTATGCTGAAGGGGTCACAATTGCTTAAGTTAATAGAGAGACAACAAGTGGTGCTTCTTACACGTGAGATACAAACGCATATTTCTGCATATTTAAAGACAGCTGGCTCTGAATTAAATATTTTAGTACATTCTGGCATATGGAATGTTTTTTGTGACTTGGCACAATTTGTGTTTACTGTCTCACCACTGTTTAACTGAGGAAGAACCCCTTCATGTCGATTCATGTCTGTTAACTTGATTTTACACTATCTGCTTCAGGTTTTCTCAGCTTATTGTCTAAGCAGGCGCTGACTGAGCTCACGTTGCAGGATTACGCTCTTAAATTCTGACAGTTACTGAGTGTGAAGTTGGCTAAATAAAGAATAAAGCTTCCTATAATCCCCCATAAAGCTGTCAGGCGTGCGTCTTTTAAAACGCAGCTAAATTTAAACCTCGTTTTATACATTAGAAACCCTCAAAATCTAACAGTTGAGCTGTATTTTTTGCCTGATAGTTACTTGCTTAGAGCAATAAGTACATTTAGCCCAGTTGGTTTGCTCACCTTGCAGATGCGCATACGTTGTTGCTCCTGAATGTAATTAAGCAAGAGTAATGCTTCCTTTACTCTGAGCTCATAAAGCGGAGACGGAAAGCAGCGCGTTCGGCTTTGCATGATAAAATGCCCTCGCTGCAGCAGAAGGAACCGATGTGCTGACGCTGGCGCACTCCAGTCCAGCTCTTATATGCTGAGCTGGTCAGCGGCGACGACATTGACGGAATGCATAAAGCTGTCGATGAACCAGTTTAAATTTATAGACGCCGCCAGACCTAATCTTTGTTTTGACAAGGAGGCCTCCGCCGTCAGCCGGCTACATACAGCACAGGGTTCAGGTGTTTCATCCTTTTTTTTTATTTTTATGTAAATCTGAAATGACTGAAATATCCATTTGTGGTTTTTTTTTTTTTTTTCTCAGGCACTTTGATGAGGGGCTGTATCGATGGCTCATCAGGTAAGAGGCCCTTCATCAACGCTGGACCCACTAATTCACATGTTAATGCTCGCTAAAGACGTGAAACGGTATCCAAACCAAAACGTCTCTGTCTGCTTTCATTGCGTTATGATTGCCAACAACTTTGCCTTGTATTTATTACCCGCTGCACACTCTAAAGAGCTTGTTTCCTGTGGGACACCGAACTTGGCAGCAGAACAGCCTTTTGAAAAAGCGTGGCGTTCTCCCGCTGCCCGCTCGCACGTTTCATCACAATGGAGCCGGATGCTGTGTTCGCACGCGGGCTTTGCTTTCTCATGTTTATGAAGCTGCGTGGCGGTGAATGTTTCTCCTGTTGCCTTCCTGCTCCCGCGCCGCGAAGAGACGCTGCCTTGTTTAATATGCGCGCATGTAATTGGAGGGTTTTTGTGTTTTTTCGCACACCTACTTTGGACGACAACACACATTATTAGTCTCCTTTCTTTTAATGATGCACACTCGGCTGGGCGCAGCCTGCCGGGAGTTTATGGTCTGCTTGTTAGACGCGCGTTTCCGCATTAAAGCAACTCCACTACTGCACGGTTGTCAAAGAACGCAAAAAAAAAAAGTCTCAAATGTTCATTACGTTCACTGTTATTTGCTGTTTTTCCCCTTGTCTGTGTTTGACACATACAGTGAAACTCCCACACATCTGCTTTTCACATGTAACAAAGCCTAACAGACTTATTAAAGTAGCTCCAATTTATCCGCTTAAGATCGCTGGATTTAAATTGCAAATACGAGTTTTCCATTTTAAGCAGAGCACGCTGGAAATGGTTTTCTTCTGCCTAATGGCATCACTTGCAATTATCCTTCTGCAGATGCGGGATGATACCCGTGACACAATGCCCCGACGGTTCCTCGCGCCAAAGTGCTTTTAAAGACGCTTTAATACAGTTCCAAAAAACCCCACCGATATTGTCTGAAGAGGGCTGGATGAGCGTGTAGGTGTTAAATGATGTGCTCTGAATGAGTCACTGACACCTCGTCTCCCTGGGCAGCTAAGTGGCTCGTTCTTTGCCATTCCATTATGCTTTCCATGCCTGTGTGCCACAGGGCTCAGGCTCAGCGTTCAGCTGAAAAGAAAAAAAAATGATCCTCAGAGGTGATTGATTGAGTTATTGCATCGACAGAAGAGGACGGTCATTTGATCCCGGTAAATATTTCTCGTAAATATATACGTCTGAGCGCAAGTTTAGTTGGTTAAGTGGTCGACTTCTAGGATTGGTTCTGATTACGTTTCAAGATAAACAGATCACTCAAGAGGAACACGATTTGTTCATTGATTTTTAGGTGAAAAGCGAATCCTGCACTGATTACCAGACCAATATGAATAGACCCCCACAGTTTTTATTTTTCTGCCCATGAACTGAGATCATACTGGTCCTACCTGTTTCTAAGCCTAACCTCTCACTCTCTGGTTCTTGGGACTGGGCAATGCCACTGCTGGAAAACAGTCGTGAGAAGGCGAACAGCTCAGTGGTTGTCTTTATTACTGTTTGACATTCCAGCTACACTGAATTTATTTAATCTTCGTGCTACTATTAACGCATAAAATGTGAAGATACAAAGTGGAAAATGTTGTTTATGGTGTTATTCAACGATTCTAGCATCTGACATGGTTAAATAATTTTAGTCCAGTTTTAAGGGTCTTTGCCTTATGTGAACAAAAACCATCAAATACCTGAGAGGTCCATAGTCATGTTTCTTCTTGCTGAAAGTTTTGTTCTTCCAAAAACCACAAGTTAAAACTAAATGTAGTCAAAAAGTAAGAAATCACAGTAGAAATATAATCTCTGTTTCTGTGTGTTTGTTGGCTAGTTGTAGATGATTGGTAAAAAAGTTGTAATGTAATCATCCACATGACCTTTCTATATTTTGGGGGGGATTAAGTTACAAGAAAGTCAGTGCATCACAGAACTATGGGCCACAATCGCATAACTGATAACCACTCAGTTTGTATTATACAATACAAAATACTGTTGTGCAGGCCAATGGTAACCCCTGAAAGTCAAAGGAAGATTTTTCTTCGCTTCACACATCAAAATCTAACCAGTCTTTTTCTGACTTACAACATAAAAAAAATCTTTTCCTCTTTTTTTGGAGAACTAAGCCATGCTGCCTTCCCTCAGGGTGTTCAGATCTATTAATCAGATGTAGCTGTGGTCTCCTTAAAGAACAATGCACGTCCAACTATGGAGAAGCTGAGGTTTATGGGTCAGGTGTCTCTGACCCATTTTTATTTTATTTTTTTTGTAGGTTACAATCTGTGAAATATCACAGTCTCACAGCACGAACCTCCTTTCTGTCAGAACGCTAAGCAACTTCATGGAGACCAACTTAAAAAAAGTTGCTGAGAAATATGTATAAACCACCCAAAGTTATGACTATATGAAGGAATATGATTATTCAACAGATAGTGCCATATAAGTTACTGTGACTGGGAAATCAGTCTAGCTCAATCATTTTAAACAATGTTTGTTGCTGGCAACGTTTGACATAGAAAATAAACAAATGAAAAATGTGACCCCCTGCACTGACTACTGAAACGTCATATTCTCACTTAACGTTCATGCTGATGTATGTTACAGTATGTTAGTCGGATATTGGTATTTAGTAGCCTCGTGAGACCATCCTGATCTCGCAAGCTTTCAAGGTTTCACTCGCAGATCAGTCTGGCTACTCTCCGTTAAAGAAAATTTGGAGCCGTTCACCAAACGAACGTCCAATCAGCGTTGGCTTTGAGGCGGGTTGAGGTGTGACGCAACGAGAAGCGCGACAGTTCAGTCTAAACAACATGGCGGCTTCAGCCGATGAAACTAGCGTTAGCGTGGCTATCGAGCAAGTTTTATCGGAATTACAGAGTATTTCTTTGCTGAGCTAACGAGCGTTTACCTGCAGCAGCAAGAGTAGCTTGGCTTGTGGTTGTGTTTTCGTCGTCGCTCGTAACAGAGCGACGACGAAGCATGTTGACGAGTACGTCATATGCTTCGTTGATCTGATTGGTTTATTTGGCCCGTCTATCACCAACATAGGCCAATCAGCTAACCAGTATTTTCGCCCCTTCCCAAAATTACTTCAACGGAAGGTTTCCAGATGGATATGCGAAGCAAATCTATCTGGCGGCGTCAGGTTAGGTATTTAGTAGTGTGAACTGAAACCTCATACCTTCATGAACATATTGAACATTCCCAAACACAATGGTGAAAATGGTGCACAAACATCTTGTAGCTTTCACAGTTTTAACAGCAAATGCTCGAGTGCCACCTCACCTCATTGGTCAGGTTTCTCCGTTTAGTCTGACGGTGTTAACTGAAGCTCTAATCTTCAGAAATGGTGGCATGTTCTTGCTCAGCACACCACTTCACCTTTAACTTGACACTATTTACTAGGATCAGGTCTTGTTTAAAAAAGATGTCAGTCCTACTTTGTTAAGTATGCAGTGACATTTCTGGGGGTAACCTTCCTCCCTTATAAAGCCCAGTTTACCAGTTCAGAGCCTGATGACGCTGCGAGGACAGGAGTGTGGTTGCATAGCTGTCCACAATGAGAAACTGCAGGGGTTGCCTTCTACAAAAAAATAATGGTTCCAGAATAAAATCAACATGCGTAATAGGATGTGCGACTTATTCAGGTTTAATTTCAATCAGATGCGGATCAGTCATGCAAGATTTTATCAGCCCATTTCAGATATTAATGCAGGGGTGTCTAAAGTGTGGCTCGGGGGCCTGTTACGGTCTTGTAGACTGATTTCTGGGTGGCCCCCTGCCATGATTTAAGAATGATGAAAGATGATTTGATCCGCCAGTACAGGCGGTTGATGCAGGTAGATACTTTGAGTACTGAAAAGTTAAACCTCTGTTACAATGGTAAATCTGAGAGTACGACACAAAATATTCCCATTTAATAATCACACTTTGTTAAATATGACCTCATGTAGTTCTGTGAAAAGGTGTTTGCACACTTACAGACTTCTTCTTTTTGCCTATTTGTCACACTTTAATGATTCATATTTTAATAATGGATAAAGGTAACCTGAGCAAATAAAAAAATCTGTTTTCGAACACTTTTTCACTCAAGGCCAGATTGTTTTGGTTAGCCTGGATAGCTTTCCACCCCATTAAAGTCCCAGTGTGTAATATTTTCACACTGGCGCACCATCTAGTGATGCGCTAAATGAATTAGAAATGCCTTTGCCGTAATAGCTACTACAGTTTTTGGCACTTTTGTCAAGACCACTTGTTTTTTCCTAAAGTCGCTTGTAAAGTCTGAGTCACGTTTTTTGTGCTCGTTTCTGAATGTGCTTATTTGGGGTCTAATATAAGCGACTATATAAAAGAGACCCGTCCAGTCTTGCTGCTGTACGTACAGACAGGGAACAGGGCGGCCGATATCCTTCCACGTACTGTACATACATACTCTTCGTCTCTCTCTCTCTCTCTCCCTGAGAGGGAGAGGCGAACAAAACGACCAATTTCTGCCAGGAGGACAGAATAGTTGCTGGACTGCACTGTCCTGTTTCTAACATAACAGCAAAAATAAACTTCACTGTTAAAGTAAATTAACTTGCCTGTCCAGCAGAAAGCCTGCAACCTCCCCATCTGTTCAGAGTCTGCGCTCCCTCAGAATGATCTCCTCTCCACCTGGTAATAATAGCTGCACCAATATAGACTCTCGTTTTTCCCCCAGTTATTACTTCTTTTTCTTTTCTTTTTTCTTTTTTCTTCCCCTTCACTGGGCAAAGAGTGTGGGTGGTCGTCTTTTTCAACAAAAAACGGCCAACAGCGGCTCCTCATATAGGAGACATATAGGGCTTCCTTTCGGCTTCCGAAATCAGAAATGGCAATGCAGCATGGCGCCTCCTAGTGGGTGCACCGACACCTACGTATTTAGAAACTACTAATTCTAAGTTATGGAAACACTTTTATTATTGATGTGAGGTTATTAGACATTGCCAGAATATATATTTATAAAATCAATACTTGATTTGTGCTAATTAAAAGCCAAAATAGTTTCCTTATAAAGCTGCAGTAGGGAGTTTTTTTAATTTATTTTTCTTTTCTTTCTTTTTTAAGAGGAAAATTTAAGTTATTCTTTAAATTATCCTGGCCTAAAAAACCCAAATAGTTATCTTAACACAATAACATTTGTATTCATCTGTTGAAAGGAGAACTATTGGGTTATTTGTGTCTGAGCTGAGGGATATTAAATACTCTTGTAGGTAACTGTGTGTAATTCCAAAACAATTTTTTTTACTGTTGCTTTAATCCTCAATTTACCATTTTTAGTTAACAAATCCAGTCATTATGCTAATTTTGTAGTTTTATCCATTTTAGCTTGTAACCTTTGTTGCGCTTTATTGATGTCTGCCGGAATGGCAGACCTTAGCAGCATCCTAATTATATGCTGCTTATTTTTGCTTATTATTTATTTATTTTTTTGCAGTAGGGAGTTTTGAGATAACCTTGGACCTTAAAAATCTGAATAAGCACGCCCTATAGGTCCCTCCCCTATTTTTCTGCTGTGCCTCAGCTCCAACCCCACAGCGGAGCCTGCTGTGCTGCACTAATGCTTACCTATCTTTATTTTCTGAGTAGGTGTCACTCTAGACACCTGGCAGTCTTCCTGTAAAGCAGGTTTTTTTTTATCTGCTGTATCTCCACACTGCTGCAGCTCACCGGCAATCTTGAGCTTAAGTCCACGAGAGAGGTATGAGCAGCACATGCACAAGAGTGATCGACACTGTTACCAACCAATCAGAGCCAGATGTTCTTTCTGGCTCTGATTGGTTGTTTCTGACCGGGAACAGTCTTTCTGCAAATGGCAGTAGGACCACTGGGAAGAACAAGAGGAGCTAGATTTCTGTTCACAGACTCATATTTTACTAGCAGGAAATAGACAGCATTAATAAATATGTAAAAAAAAATAATAATAAAAAAATACATTCATACAAAGGTTACCTACTGCTACTTTAATAAACGAGATCATCAAATGAAAACTGTTTACTGTTTACTCGGGTTATCTTTGTCCTATATTGAAATATATTTCATGATGCCAGAAAAGCAAAAAAAGATGATTGTAAGAGGCAAACACTTTTTCACAGCACTGCATGTGCAGTGACTTATTCAAACAGGTGTAAGTGCACCCAAGTATTTTTAATTACTTTATTAAGCTTTGCTAAATGTACAAAGTTCTTTCAAAGATGGTCACCAAAATCCAAAAGATTTGCCTTTTGGCAACTTTTGATATGCAAAAACTTCATCTATATATTTCTTTCAAATAGTATATTGCACATTTAGTTTAGTGAAAGTTTAGTGAAAACGTTAAAAAAACCTTTACAATAAAATTAATTTCAGTTTTTCCCATGTGATAAAAAGTTGGCAAAGAACGGTTTTAATGTGTCTTATGTGCCTGTTACCATTTATACCATCTTTAACAAAACTTTTAAATTTGTAGATAAGTCCGCCTTTCTTAATTTTTCAGTTGTTCAGAGTTAAAATTCAGGAGAACTGAAGCAATCCTAAAGTCACCCCTGCTTTGTGTGGGCTACTGTCCTTTAGCAAATTTCTTTATTGAAGGAATGCACAGTATCAGAAAAAGATGTGACTCCAAACATTGTGCTGGTATTTCAGTGTTGATGTCAAGTACGATTTACTAACTTTTTCTGTCTCATCACTGCAATTTTATTCCTATTTTTGGAGCTTTAGCATCTCAGCAACTAAATGTTACACCTAATGTGAGCATCAAGGGCAGTTTAAACCAATCCAACTGTCCAGTTATATTGGCATGCATCGTGTTAATGCATGGTATCTAAAATATGATATCCAGCCAAATATTTCGTCTAAACAGCCCTTGACCATTTGATATGCTGTGTAGGTCTAGTTGATTGGACTTGCGCTGCTGAGGTGAGGTTATGGGAGTACTTGCAGATTAAACATTGGGAAATGTGATCAGACTTTTTGTGCACTATCATTTTCTAAGCAACTTTTTGTGCGTTTTTGTCTGAAAGCAGAATAGCTTAAATGAGAATGAGCGAAATTGTATTAATGGAGGGATTTACTGAGTTTATGCTGATTTTAGTGAGTTCATACTTGTTTTGAACAATGAAAAATCTTCTAGAGCATCTAGAGGAATTATCATAAAGTGAATAATTTACCAAGAGCCAATCCCAGTTAATAAGCAACAAGATCACCATTTTGATCATCCTATTTTTCAACTGAGTGTACAGCCTTAATGACACACGCACTAATGTTTGAGTCTTTCTCCATGAAGCCTGTCGTCGTGTTATTTGAACCTCCCTTATGTATATTGGTGTTACATAACAGTGATTAGTCAGGCAGCCCTGTATATCTTAAAATGATCACATTTGAAATAACATCTGTTTACAGCGCCCTCAAATCTAATTAAATTAGCGATGATGAGTTGACACTAAGCCTGTTTAGGTATTCCGTTTTCTTGGGTTCTAATGCTCTCCATCTGTTTTTCGCTCCGACTTTCATCCTGCAATATGGCCGAGCTGGCCGTTCTATTTAGGGCTCAGAAAATGCTGGCTCATCTTTCACAAACATTGATTAGCCACAGGGAGGCTGAGATAATTAGTTTCCAGCTCGGTCGTACACTGCACACACAGCGAGATGTTTGTTGAGTGTGTTGGAGTGATGTAGCGCTCTCAGGCTCCGGCAGTACCTCGCGGACAGATGAGGTGCTCCCGGTATATGAAGCCATTTGTCACCGGTCGGTGTTGCATTAATGCACATAGAGTGGGGCTATCCCTGGAATATGGCGGCGCTATTTTTAAACCCTCATACAATGCAATCTCATGTATGAATTATGCACTCAATTTTTAATGTTAAAAAAGCAGCACATCATAAATACTGCTTTTTCATCTAAGCATGTATCCTGTTTATTACCCTGAAGAATGTAGGCAGACATCACCCAAGAAAAACATTGAAAGGAAAACAAAAGAACAATAAATGTGTCAAGGCTTTGGCTTGGCGCTCAGTTTTGCTAATTTTAGATTCATTAACACAGGCTGCTGTGTTGTGAACATCTTGGCAAGTATTTTGTCCCCTGGGGTGCTTCTGTTCTTTCTTTGGACAGCAGAGCTACTGTTTATTGTATTGATGTAAAGGAAATTGTGTCAGGTCTTGTCCACAATTCATGTGCATTGGGTTGCCATTTATTTCCAATAAAGATGCACCATAAGAGCTCTAACTACCAGTGTTCAACAAATCCTTTCTAACTTCTGGAATATTTAAAAACGGAGCTGTTTAATTTTTTTTTTAAGGTGCAATGAGGGAATTTTCTCAGAAAATAGCTTCTGTTCTCTTTCAGCCGACTGACTGGGCACAACACACATAGTGTAGCTATAGTATAACACATTGTATGGGATTTTACAGCCTAACTGAAAACACCTCTAATCACGCCAGATGATGCGTTATGCTGGCAAGTGAGGCTCTACCTGCACTTAAATACACCTGCTATAACATCATCCTCCAGTTCGATGCCCACTCCTCACCGAGCTTCACTGGATGGGGGCAGACAGGTGTGGTACCTCAATCCTCTCCTTTGGGGAACAGAAGTTATAGAAATAACATTTTAATTCCATTTCAGTCTAATCGCTTGGTACAACACACAGTATGGGACATACACACGCCCCACAGAGCAGCCGCTGAACGGAATAGGCCACCAAAGGGCTGTCACGTCAAACTGATAGAGGCGAAGTGTGTGTGGTAACCAGCTAACTGCAGCACAGATTTCACTCACTGAAGCCCTTCCAAAAGGCAGCCCAGGATGCTGCTATACCTCTGGTTGAGTATAGCTCTAATACTATAAACCAAAGAGATGGCCGCAATCCAGTGAGAGAGTCTCTGCTTAATTAAAGCTTTGCCTCTTGCTGGGTTGGCAAAACAGATAAACAACTGATCAGATAAATGCATGCTCTGGGAGAAAAGGATGCATGGGTATAACGCACACATTGGACAGAGGAGATGCAGGCTGCTCTGCTCCTCAGACATGAAAGTCGAAGGACAACTGGTTTTGAGATCAGTAACCATGCAGCTATAATCAGTTGGAATGATAGATTATGTACAAACTTCTTGTAGAGGATGCCCTTGCTCTCTGAATTACTAGTGGACCTTTAGCTTTTAAGATGGACCTTTCAGAAGAGAAGCAAGCAGCTGCCACAGTTCTGGATGCAGATCCAGTATTTCTCCCTGTGCTTGAGAGAGAAGATCCTGATGAAGAGTGATTATTTCTGCATACCATAACTTTGCTGGCCACTGTTATCAAAGAGGAACCCTGTCTGTGGACCCCTCTAGAACTGACAATAGCATTTCCACAGGGGGAAATGCATACAGACGCATGTCAAGGGACGAGCCAGAGCATCCATTCCCAGTGGAGCGTTGTGCTCTATTATGGAAAAGACAGGGAACAGTGAGTGTTTATTACAGTGGGAGAAGTCCTCCGAAGCCCTGCCAAAATCTGTGCCACCCACGGAGACTGCACCCGGTCTCCTTTCTCTCACAAAAGGGCCCCCTTCAGAGAGGTCAGCCCCCATATCCAGGTGGCCTGGGATACGGGCCGCTCTGATTGAAAGAAAGTGTGCGCTGCGCCACAGAACAGGGACTGTGACAGCATTAAGAGGGGAAACGAATGGGTCCCACTCTTTGTTTTATGTAAGTTGTGTTGTCGGTTCTGACCAGAACATGCTGCCCCAGCAAAGCTTGGCAGAAATATTTCAAAGCTAGAAATCTCACTAAAACCCACTTTCCTGATGTCATACAGTGCACCCCATCCCCTCAAGGAGGCATTTGTCAACACCAGCTTGCGGAAAGACACTCTTCCTACCCTGTTTCAGCATACCGGGTTCCCTTTAAAGGACAGAGCGCTGACATGTGAATGAATGAATCAACACACACTCCTGTGGAGATGATGTGATGTGGACAGCCCATGTGAGCATATCCAGTGCTGGAACGCAAGTGTCTTTAGCGCAACGGGTAGTACAACAGCTGTTGCAAAGGCCATCGTGCCCAGCAGCTGCAAAATCATTCAAATTTGCATCCTAACCAAAACTAAGTAAGGCAGGTGTTCCTCTACTCTGAGAGGCACGCTCGACTTGAGACGGCGCATATTTCCAGAGCCAGGAAAGAAAATTGCTGCCTGTGTATTAGTAGGCTTTTCAGAAAACTTACAGAAAAGTCCAAAATTTGAATGTGTGCCAGAATCAGTGGCTCCATTGCCTGCTTTCTGGAGCTGGCTGGCTGAGGCCAGTTGTCCAGATAAGCTAAAATTTTAATGCCTCGTCCTGAGAGGTGGTAACATAAATACCAACCTTTGTTCATCTCCAAAGCCTGAACTATTTTTATCACCTTTTTTCGGTGTCTTTATTTCTTCCTTCAAGACAGTTTCTGCTCCTCCTCTTGCTGTTGCTTACAATGGAGAGAAAAGGTGGTGGTTTGACCTGAAACTGTAACCTGTAACCCTTAGCAACATTCTTTTATATCCACATAGACGATGCGTATACGCACCAACGAGGGAGACAAGCAGCCAAATGGTTGGCTTGTGACACTGTTAGAGGCACACTGATGCTCTTCGGAGTTCCAGGCATCCCTGGTGCCTGCAGGTTCAAAGCGCAGGCAAAGCTGGCTTCTTTGGTGGAGGAGGTGGTACCACCTCTTTATAGCAGTCACCGTCTTAGCGCTCTTGTTGCGTCTGGTTGACGATGCTATAGAAAGCCTCAGTCTGCTTCGTTGAACTTTGGTTGAATTGAGTCAAGAGGTTGACCTAACAGATCCTTGGCACTGGCTTCATCCAAATAAATGGTCCTATCAGAGTGTCGGCTTTGTGCCACCATTTCCTTTCCCAGAGAAAGAGCTGCACAACGGGACACACAGGGAATATGATCCTTGATAATTCTCACTTAATTTATGACAGATGCCAACAGGCAATCAGGAAGGACATGTGCTCCAAGCTTTGCAAGGCAGATGGCCTGATATATTTTGAGTATAGTGACAGAGTTGAGCGCACAAGTGGTGTTAGCTTGTGCTTCTTAGGTTTTAAGTAGCAATGCTTCGATGAAAGCGTAGTTGGTTCACTCACACCATGGTTATGTGGGATAGGGCCAGACATGCTGCCAGAGACGGCTCCATGGGTGGTAGGTTAGCCAGGCCAGCTTTCTTAGTGCCATCCACATCCAGATACTGTCCGTAACTGGGCACAGTGAGGCAGGTGGTTAGTTCTGACAGAAAGTCAGGAAATAGCAAGATTTTTTACTGGACTCAGGTGGAAGACAAAATTCCACGATTGTTTTGGGCAGGTTGCTGGGTGGGCCAATCCACCTTCGATTTATCAGCTGCATGATGGAACAGCGAGAGAAATGTCATGCAGTCCCTCCAATGCAGTGGTACACTGGCTTGGCAACAATACGTCTTGGTCATTGTCTGACATACCCTCAACATCGAGGCCAAGATCCAGCACATCATCACCGTCATTCTGCTATAAGTCCAGCCAAACCTGTGGTTGAGAGGCATCCTCTGTGTTCTCAATATCCACGTGTCTCCGACTACGTCAACGCTCTTCTGGCATGGAAGATACCAAGGCCCACGAGACAAGCTCCATGCTGGTCTTTACCATGTAAGAAGCTGCACCTTTGGGAACAGGGACAAACTGAGGACTTCTGCCTTACTGTATATCTCATGAGACAATTTTTTTATTTTTTATTTTTTTAAGAAACTCAAAATTAGCACTTCTCAGGCAGACACATCAGCCAACTCCAGCCATCACAAATAAGCCAACCTCAAGATTTTTCAAATACAGAGCTAACTAGCAGCACCTAGTTGCCCTGGACGAATAGAGATGTACAGCAAATGCAGTTTTCTTTTCTTTTATTTTTTTCAGTTACAACTTCCGCAAAAAGAGTGTTATAGTTGGCGTGAACAGTTAATACTTTGCTACAATCATCAGAAAAATTATGTATTTTTTATTTTTGAACCAACCACTTCCCAGAGCCGATCAGGCTATAACAGGAAGCAGATAAAGGTCATCAGCCCATTTCTGTCTAATTTTTAGCCTTTGTTTTGGTCACATCTGTATTCACTTTTCTCTAGTGAAACTATTTAATAAAAAAAAAATCCTACTTATCCCTTTTTTTTCCAGATATATCTACGTGCCTCTGGGCGGTTCCCGTCACGGTCCTCTTTACAAAGTGTTATCTACTGGCGTTGCCTTTGGATTTGTCTGCTTCTGGCATGGTGGCCTCGATTACTTGCGGTACTGGGCCCTGATGAATTGGGCTGGCGTTTTGGCGGAAAACTGCATCGTATCTCTCCTTGCCTCCTCCTGCCTTCGCTCCCTAGTTGTAAGTGTTTAATCATATTTAAGACATTAAACTCAAGCAGTGCAACAACAATTAGCTCTTTATAGATAAAATTTCTCCAGTTATTTTGGAAGTGAGGAAATCATTAGTAATGCAAGTCATTTAATTATATTTCATAAAGCAGATTGTGGATCGGCTTTACAGAATACAGACAGGAGACAAACCCATTGGGCACCATCTAATTGGCATGTGCTGTGCAGTTTGCATTCCATTTAAGGGGATTTCTTCACCTTCTTCCTTTGGGAGATGGCTCATCCTCAAAATAGTCCTAATGTCTGATGGCGTGCTGCGTAATTCTCCTAGTTTATAGTCACATAGCTCATTTGTTTCAGCTTTTTGGCTCTCTCGTGACAGTGAGAATATGTTGTAGTCTTACTTATTTATTTACTGATTTCCCAGGAGCAGAATTTCTCCTTAGCGATGCAAAGGCGCTGCATCGCCTTTCTCTGTGCCTTCTCGACGGCCATGCTCATCCTCTCTAATCTGGTGTTCCTTGGAGGAATACACGTGGGCAGAATCTTCTGGAAGCGTGTCTTCGTTCAAGGTAAATCGCCCTTCAACAGATATTGTGTTTTAAGTCCACTGTATTGTTTGGAGCGTTTCAGACATACTGTAGATTATCAGTCAAAATCACTGTGACAGTTTACAGCAGCAGTTGGAGGGAGGCCAGCTCCGATTTAGATGTGAATCAAATTATGAAATTATTTAATATGCTGCTGCTTTTGCTTAGTCTAATATTTACCCACACAAGTGCACAAAATAGCCTCCCGCTTTTTATGCACCTGCATGGATAAATAAGTCCTGAAACTAACAATTAGAGTCACGTATGTTGGAGGAGCACATCTGCTACGTGGATGTGCCAGTCCCTATTTTGCTCCCTGCGGTTTTATTTGGTTCATTTGGTACCTAAAGCGAGATGGCAAGCCTTCCTGAAGGCTGTCCATTAATGATAAGCATTCTAGTGTGCACTTGCTTCTGGGCTGGGGACAGATTCAGTCCTGACAATTCAACCTCAGCCTCAAATAGTTTTCTCATTTTAAACTGATAATTCTCTTAGATGACACAACTTATTTCTGACATTAAAAAACCCTCAAAATCTTTAATGTTTAGACAGTTTTTGTTTCTAGGTGTAAAAATTATTTTTAAAATGCTCATCAATAAATAAATAAAAAATCAGCTGTTGGTAAACAGTTTATCCATGTTTGAATTGGTTACTAGCATCGATAATGTACGCAGTGGAAAGCTTGGTGAGCCATATTCATTTGTATTCAAATTGTTTTTAATTTGAGGAGCCCACCGGTTTTATACACATGATCAGTGCTTTAAGTGGAAAAAAATAAAGTATTCCCCTAAATGTCATACAAATATGAGACAGAAATATGGGTATAATGTTTATAGATATATGTATAAATCTATAGATCAGTGGTTAATTGTACAGAAATTACAAAGAACAAAAGAACTAAGTCAGTTCTTGATCAGATCCACATGAGTCAAATTCAAAGTGTTATGAAGCAACTTTTATTAACTTCAAGCCTCATGGGGTTAACAGACATGAAAAATAAATTTGAAAAAAGTTTCTATATATAATAGAATATCCTTCAAAACTTAAAAAAAAAAGATCCGTCCCTAAGATTTTAATAGATTTATTACTGTCACAGTTTCTTTAAAATATATTTCTTCTCAATATCAGGGCTGGCCTCGACAAACCCATGGCACTTTGGCATATTATCTTTAATCTGAAAATATGTTGGCATCTTCAAAAACACAATATATTGACCAACCATTGTCAGGGTCTCTGCATAAACATGTTTAATATCAAATTTTTCCACCAGGTATCATGAACTGTATACAGAAATGTGTGAAATGCAAGAAGTCATCAGGCCTGAGCCTGTAGTGTCTACTGTAGGGCAACAAGAACAATCCGTCTCTACTTCCTTCACACAGCAGGGATAGATAAGAGGCAGAAACATATTAGCCACAAATGGGATAAAATTTCATCTCATCAAGAATTTAAAATGCTACTTTGAATAATTGAAAAACATCAGCAGGGTCTTTCATATACAGTATGTCAAAATTTCTGTTTGAAAAAATAAGGGCTTCAAATTGTTATTTATTCAGTAACGTTTCAACCATTATTAGGACATATTGCAATTCCAGCCTGGGCGCTTGAAAGACAAACAAACTCATACAATACTGCTTAGTTTACTATTTTTTGTTGCTCAGCAAAGACTGAAGTTCTTGTTTTGTTTTGTTTTTTGGGAAATTTGATAACTGCGCATGTCAGAGTGGTTCTATTCTGAATAAAGCCAGGGGCATATGAATGCACACGAGGATCGGATTAATTGATTGTGTGCCCATATAAATTGTACAATCCGGTTTTATTTTTTTTGTTTTTTAATCTAAATACATTTCAGTCCAATCAAGAGATTTTGTGTATGTATACATAGCTATTGGTGAGGAAAGGGCAATCAGGATACAAGACCCATTCTCTTTATTCATCGTTATTATTACACTGGTAAGTTACCTTTATGTTTGTTGTATACATAATATGTCCGAGTCTATATTTTTCAGTTTTCTAGAAGCTAAATGCTAAGCTACCAGGCTAAAAGTAATTGTTAGGCAACAAAACAGATATGACACTTACCTGATCAGACATGTTTTTGGTCCTCTCATGTAGGATTTAATCTAGAAGGGTGAATGTGGCCTTGCCTTTACAAGTAACTCCATGACTTATCACTCTGCTGGTTTAAAGTGGTCTGCTATCAGATTCCAGAAATACGGAGGGAGACTGTTTAATGATGTGACAGTGCAGCGTTGCCAGTGGCCTTCAGGGGCACTAAACCTGGACGTTACAGGTCTAGTGCTCCTAGTGGCTAAAAGTTACACAATGCTGCTTAAAAAAAGGCTCCAAATAGTTAATCTTTGCTGGACTGGTTCGGTGCTTCATGAGTCCTCTCATAAGTAACATGCTGCACTTGATTCTTTGACCAAAAGTCTGCCCACTGGTCATCTTGTCTTACGTTATTGCTGACTTTTCTTTTGGTGGCAAAATCGACAGCAACAGGCGTTTGTGCTGTGTCAGATTCCCCGTTGGATGTGCTGATGCCAGCTCGCAGAGTCCAGCGAATCCTGTTTTGCTCGCAGAGTCCAGCGTCCGTCTTCATGTGTAGTGAAAAACTGTCCAGAGAGCTGCTGTTATCATTCAACTCTGCTCCGGTTCGGGTCCTCTTTGAGCACCTTTGGAGCCAGGTCAACATTCCAGCAATGATCGTTTTTCTCTGCTTTTTCTTTCTCCTCTGAGACGCCTTCATCCACTTGAATGTACAGCAAGCGTTATGTGACAAAACAATGGGTTTCTTTTGAGGCAATTTTGTGTTTTTTGTTATGAGCAAAAGGCTACAAGCTTTAAACTTCGGAGAGGTCAGACTGTTGGGGAAACCCAGATAAAGTTCCAATATGCACAGTATGCCGGAAATAGGTCCAGATATGCTGAGGGGTAAAATTTAAATGTGCCCGTACGTCGTACAGGCCAACTTAAAGGAACTGCACATAATATTCCTACAGTTTAAAGTCAAAATGTCTGTAAAGAAAAGGACCTTTTAAGCCAGGATTAGAGTGGGGGATTTCCCACTCAGTTCGATTTGCTGATCAAAGTCATTTAAGAATAGCAGCTGATGGGTCCAGAGTCATTTTTGGATAAAAAAAAAAAGTGTCTATTTATATTGTATGTATATTTTTCATGGACTGTGTCTACCCAATATCTCGCCCAGTAACTGCTGAAGATATGAACCAGCCAGTCATTATCCTGGATGGATGCATAGTTATGCTGTTAAACTAATTTCTAAGTGCAGTAAAATAACTCTTAAGCAGGAAATACTCTGGGCGTGTAATGTAAGCGGCGCAGCTTACAGGCGTGTTTTTAAAAGCGTAACTTTACACCAGACGCTGAAAAGTAACTGTCCACCGCTGCGTGTTTCTGTGCAGAGAACAACTTTCGCCACATGCGCACCATGGCCTTCCTTCTGCTAGTTGACCAAGTGTTGCGAGAGGAAAGGCAGAGTTGTTAGCAAAAATGGGTGCATCCCATCAATCAGCATCAACAACAACGTGACTTCTACCACCTTGTGGCCGAACTGAAGCTCATTTTGGGTCTTATTTTGGGATACTTTTGGAAATGAACTTGCACACAGGAAGTTTTATTTCCGTTCATTCCCTGCCTAACAGGAGCGTATGCACGTCTGAAATCAGAACTTCTATCTAATTTAGGCGTTGCATAGCGTCAATACGCGTGTATTATGTTTCTAGTGTAAATTTATTGACTGACTTAAAATGAAAAGCTAACCCAAGCGTACGACACATTTATGCTGCTTTGCTACGCTTACGCGCTGGAATGTGTCTGGTGTATATCCTGCTTTAGACTGACATGAATAGGTAGTTGACTTTTATAGAAGACTTCCTATCCTGATCAGTTTTAAAAAATGCAGTAAAAGGGACGCCGAGATTGAGTTGTCACAATACTAACATAAAAAAATTTATACAGATGTTTAAAAATTACTTTTACTCAAAACCATCTTCAGTACCATGGACACTTTTTTTTAAGCTACAGGGTTCTAATATAGAGCAGAAACTATAAACAGTTACGGTGGGACAGTAGTTTCACTATATAATTAGGGGCAAAAAAAAAATTGTGTAGGCAAATTGGCACCCATCAAAAATATCAACGTGTCGCTTTCCTATAACAATTACACTAAGAAATGGTATGATGAAAGTTTGCACCTTGAATTCAGTTGTCCATTTATTTTTAGAAAAAAAATTTCTGTTTAGACAAGGATCTGGTTTAAGTTTTGAGAGTTAATAACCCAATAACAGCTAACCACCCCCCACCCCTTAAAAAAAACACACAAATTGAGAAATCTGAAATGTTGACATGAAAACATGTGTAGATACAGCCTGGGTAAAGCCTCAGCTGACTAATTTCCTCTATAACTCCCGTTTTATGGTTCAGTGCATGATTAGCGCCTCGTGCTCGTTCTGTGATCTGATAAAATGAAGAAATTAGCTCCAGGTACAGAGTAAGTGTGAAGACGATCTGTCACCAACATTCTCAGACCTCAGAAAAAAGTCACATTCCAGTCACAAGATAAGTTGTGTTGTGGCAGTAAAAAAAAAATGCTTGGAAAGCTTATAGCTAATGCCGTTTAACATTCTTCTTCTAAAGGTCCGGACCCATTTTGATTTTTTTGGTGATTTTGGAAATATTGTTTCTTTAATGAATTATTCAGAGCTGTAAATTAACTGGATAACCTCTGAATCCACTCAGATGGATCAATAAAACGTACTGATACCTGATGCATATTTGACATGCTCTTTAACAATGTAATCAGTTTCTCTCCTTCTGCTCTGAATGCGACTGATCCAGCGCTTTTCGTGCCCTCTGCTGTCCGCACAGTAAACCGTCAACGGGGGGGGGGGGTTCAGCAGTGGTTTGATTACCGTGAGATCAATGTTTTTAAATCAGCTTGACTGGGATTTTTAGTTGTTCTGGCAGCGGTGTAATTGCTCTCTGACCTCTCTGGAGAAGTCTGCCATTTCCTAACCCCACCGTGTGTCTATAGTTGTATATGTTGCCTGTCTGTGAGTTGAACCCATGAATCCAGCGTGCATTTCTTCTGCGTCTCTCCCGGGGGAAATGAGTCTAAAGTTACAGTCGGTGTGAAGAGATGCTGTGATTCTTCCAGAGGGCAGAATCATTATTAAATTTCTGCTCGTCCGACCAAAAGCTGTTGTGACAGTTCATCTGTGCAAGCCTAATGAAATATTGGCAATAAGATTTATTCTCTTGGTATACTGACTGTCTGTACCATGGTTAGTGACAGTCCATCAAGTAGCATCTAGATATTAAAGCCATGGAGCTAAATGATGCACTAAAACATTCAGATCAACCCCAGCAGTGAAATGTCCGCCTCGTTGGCTCTGTGTGGCCATGTTGAGAGGAGGAAAGCAAAGGTCGGTATAGGATGGCTGGCCTGGAGGTTGTAAAATACTGTACAACCATCACCTGTTAGTATAGCATATATGTATTCTTACCAGCATGTCGTATAATTTGTTCTATTGATGTAGACTGCAAAAAGGGAACTAAAAGTAAAGTTTTCTGTTTGTTCTTGATTTGTGCAGCCAAGTTTAAATGATCTGCCAGTGGAATAAAATGTTTGCTCTTGAAATAAAATGATGGATGTGAGTTGTTCCTATTTTAGGTGCAGTATATCTAACTACCTTATTTCAGGGGTCAAAATACCCATTCCTTTGGCAGATAATCTTATTTATCTGCTCAAATGAAGGAGAAATACACCCATTTCAAAAACATTTTACCTTTAGTTCCCTTCAAAGGCTTCATTGAGACTTTAGCTGTCTGTGGCTTGTATGTTGTACAGTGTAGTCGTGCCGTGTACCTATGTGTAAAAAGTCTTTTAAAATAAAATCAATTAAGCGTTTATCACAGTAGCATAACTTTAAAGCTGTAGTGGACAATATTTCCAGAAATGTAGACAAGAAACGGCCAAGTGCCTTTTTGAATAACTCTGCATGCACAAGACTATCCTACCTGCTCTTCTGCTCCTCAGAGGGGTCGAGTGAAAGAATCTCCCAAATCCACTCTGGTCTCATTTCTTTCCTCTGTGGCCTTCCTCTTCTTCTCATAAACTTAGACTCTCAGCCATTTTCGAAGTATGCAGTGAGCTGAAACTGAAGCTAACTGGATACATAAACATTAGAAGTGCACATGCAAGGAGGAAACTAACAAGGAACGTGCACGCACACTGGCGTTATGTGAGCACGTCACAGTGATTGGCGTGTGGGACAACCAATCCCCCCAGGACTCCAAGCCAAAAGATAATCGTCTATTATACCTTTAATGAACATTTGTAAAACATTAAATAGTCGTTTTAACAAAATCAACGTTACTGTGATTTGTACAATCCTGTTTTGCCAAATGCAAGGCAACAAATGTCTGCTCTGTTGTTCCTTCAACCGATGAGTATTTTTGAGGAAACCATTCATTTGTGAGGAATTTATTCTACTTCTGGACCTGGTTTATTTGATGTTTAGGCCAAATCCAAACATTCTTGTTGTGTAGCAGGGTTCCGCGTAGGAAAGTATTTGTATCGAGGTTTAGCTTGGAAACGGGCATTTCCTCTGAAGGTTAACATATGCTGAATGCACATTGAAACAGCGAAACAACATACAAACACATCAGTCTTTGGTGACTATAAGTAAATGTTTCTATAAATTTTTTAAGTTAAGGTGACTAGGTTTCTCTAACGAAAACTGGGGATGTCTCTGATTTTGTTGAGAAGCTCTGTCTGAGAGTTGGTTTGTTTTGCACGATTGCAATGCCAGTGGGGCGGGGAAGGCTCGTTCAACTTAAGCTCTTCTACTACGTCGTAATTAGCCACGTTCCACAGTTGAAAAAAAAACAACATTAATTGACAGAACTGCAAATTTGCTTTAGTCAAGTTAAATAAAGGTTACAAAAGGGATTTCAGTAAATCTTCAAAATTAATTTAGGTCTTAAATTTAAATGATAAAGATCTTAAAAGGCCCTTACTGGATCCTACAGAACCAGGTCTACAGCATGGCAGGTCTTCCCCTTCACAGTGGGCATGAGGCCCTTCTCCATACACTAGTCTTTTGTTTCATACCAAATCCACTTTGAGTGTTTATGTTGTGGCCTGATCTTAGTCTAACCTTACTAAAGCACTTGGTTAAAGTCCCACTGGAGCTATGTGTTATCTGTGTGCATCAAAAATAATTTCACTATGGTGACAATAAAGATTCTTGATGTTTACTTTTGTGATGATAGTACAGGACATGTTTTTCTGGCATCACTACCGAACAACCATTTGCCATGAAGCTACTGGTTGTTATGGTGACTTTAAGACACCGTTCTTTTAGCTTTAAATTTGAGTTTGGACAAGCTCTACCTTGCTGCTCACTGAACGTAGTAGTAGAATTAAAAAATGGGCCCTTGTCCACCTAATGGCCAGTAGTTAATTAAATGGGCTTCTCTGACATAATGTGTTCATATCCTGGGGAAACTTTTATTAGGTTAGTAATAAAAGTTCTCAGAAACACTGATTAGCCTAAATAGGGCTGGACAATTAACCGCATTTTCAGTATAATCGCAATTTTTAAAAACACAATCTCCAAATCGCAGATGTATGCAATTTTTTGGCTATGTAATAATTAATGGATCAGACACATCCTTTAGGTGTTGGTAATGTGTTTAAAGTGGGTTTGTCTCTGCTTTATGTTTAAAGAGAGTTGCAGCAGTGAGATAATGTAATTTTGTACTTGTTTTAGTGTTTATATACTAAATACTTTTTACCAGAAACTTTCAGGAATCTCACCATAGCATTAAATACTGGTCAAACTGTTTAATACATAGACTTGTTTGTTGGCTGCACTTTAGGTTCAACAAGGTTTGATGTACAACTCAACAAGCTATTCTCTTCAATCATAATATTCTGATTAATAAAAACTGCTAAACTTCTTGTTTAAAATAGTCCTTGTTCACAAACATCTTTATCTACACAGCATTTTTGTTGCTGTTGTTAATGCAGAGAAAAGTCAAAATTAAATCTTATGGTTGAAATAAATCACTTTTATTGGGCAAAGTCACACAGGCCTAAACCTACAAAAGTAAAGAATGATTTAAAAAAAAAAACGTTAGTTACATTTGTTTTAACGCAGTGATGCCAAACAGTTTTTTTTTTTTCCCTCTGGGGCTAGAGGGTTTTTTTCCAATTAGAAACTGACAATAATTTTATTGTGACTTGTTTCCATTTTACCTGCTTAGCAATAAATTAAACATGCAATAATTCAATGAAACATGGCATTAAAAAAAACTATTGTGGGTCCAAAAAAAGAGAGAAAGTCTCAGACATGTGTTTTATTTAAAAGGTGTACTGTTTCCTAACTTTGGTCTATCAACTCCAACAAAAATGAGAAATTACTTAAAACCCCTCGCTGCATTCAGCCAAGTTTAATGAACAAGTGTTGGCCAATCTGTTTTTCAGTAAAAAGTAACTGGGTGTTTGTGGCCATACTTACTATGTTATTAAGATGAAAGAAAAACATGATTAAGAAATACTGTATTGTACCTAACATTTTTAAATTAAGATATACAATTTTCATAGAGAAACTCACCCTTAAAATTACAAAAAGTGCCCATCTTCATTGGCTCCATTTGCTGGGAGGGTTAAATTTGTGCCATGAACAAACTGCAGCCGCACAAGGTTATTCCAAAGGCCACTCTTTGGACACTCCAGTTTTAAAAGGCTTTTTTCTTTTATAGTACTTGTGTTTGTGCTGCGAGCATACTCGTAAAAGAAATGTATTTTCCCCTACTGAATACATGAACTCAAACTAAATATTGGATTTTAGGGACTTTTTCAGTGTGGTATTATGCAACAGCAATAAACAATGGACTAGTTTTAAGGGGTTTACAGCTCTTTACTAAGGGTACCTAGAAAATTGGCCAGTTCTGTGTCACCTTCAAAAATGACCTCTATTTCTGGAAAGCATCAAGCTTCATTTAGTGAAGAAAATAACAACAACTTAACCGAAACGTACAACAAAAACATATTTGGGGCCAAGATGTGGCTTCTCCGCATGTCTGTTATGACCGTTGTTCTCTGTGGAGAAGTAGCTGACAGCTCAGCAGGGCTTTGAGCAGCTCATGTGTATGTGAATTAGGTTTTGACATGAATAGAAAAGAATAGACCCTTGAAAAGCATTGTGGGTGCAGGTGCAGGTTACTGAGATAATTTGGAGGGAGGCCAGTTTGGGAGGAGGCACAGGCGGCCGCCCATACCTGCCTGCTCTCTCTCTCGAGCCTTGAAGAATTAGCTATAAATAGCAATAGAGAAAACAAATGTATCACTGCAGCGAGAATGAGCTGAATAGGATTTGAACTGATCAGTAATTTATATCAAGGAGCAAATTATACAAACAGATCTGTTAAGTACTGTTATGGTAATTGCTTGAAATAATGACTATATTGTTTTCCTCTTGATTCAGGGTGGTCCACCATTGCTCCACCGATGCTTGCTTTCCTCTACTGCTTTGCGCAAGTTGGACTTGAGCGAACCTCTCTCCCATCGTGAGTCACCTTGACTTTCTGCAAGAGTGAGAATCCCCGCTGCCGGATAACCAGAACAACCTGCTGGCTGCAGAGCCGCAGCAACTGGAGCCTCTGTGGCAAACCTGGCTTACAGCCACTTGAGGTGTCCAAACATGACTGAGGTTCGGCCGCTCTCCACGACTTGCAGAGCTGCACAAAATCTGTGTGGAGTTTTCACCGAATGGGATGAAATGAGAGCTGCTGTATTTCAAGGCGGTTTTAATTATACCACGGGAAACCGTAAAACAAAATGTTGGACCCTGGGTCTGTCTTCATTATATGGCTTTGATAAGATATTGCTCAGTGGTGCAGTTAATTGGAAAAATGTCATGTTTACTGCCCTTTTTTAAAAAAAAAAAAATCGCACTAATAGCTGCTATTTATCCCTCAAGCACACCCAGAGTGTAGTGGAGACCAGCAGAAACCTGATCCGGGTTGTGCTCTATAGAGATGTAGTTCTAACGTAGCAGAACCACAGATATGAAGTCAGAGAAATGTATCGTTATATTCCTCTACATTACAGAGACAATGGGAAAAATAAACATCACCAAGCTCAGCTGTCATACAAGTTGTGGATACAGATATTAGTTGGTTCCTGGTAAAAACTGTTAGGAATATATACCTGCAAATGTTCATGTACATATTTGAATAATGACTACATTTAAAGGCTATTAAATGTTTACTGTCACACTATAGAAGTCTTATATGTCCAAATGACAGTACAAAGTAAAAGTTGGCATTTTTTTGTACCCTGGTTGTAAAAATGCTAATCTTAATGCTGACCAAAAAATTACAGTTTGTACTTTGTTTCATCCAATATCGCTTTTATGACCATTATTGAACTCACTAAAACCTGGACTTGATGAAAAACAATATTTCCCATCAGTGATATCTAGTATCAAGCCCTTCATACACACATCTTATAACTTCCTTTAGTAAACATGGGGCTAATTTTAAAGACAACAGGCTGAAATATGGGTTAGCTTGTATCGCTAACAGCTCTTAGCTTAGTAACAGAACAGCTATTAGCAAATCCAGCAGAGTTTTGAGTGTGGAACCAGAACACTAATTGGGTTCTGTGACGTTTCTTGGGATCCAAGGTACCATTGGATCGAAATCTATACCGTTTGCTTATCTTTATTTTTCTTTTTGTGTTCTCAAATCCTCGGCTAGCTAAAGGCTAATTTTAAGAACTTGGCCATGCTTTACTCATGTGTAGTTTTGTTTATTTTAATTCATCCATCCTCTCCATTGTATGGTGCATAAAACAATTCCTCTTAATTGTATAAGAAGGGGATGTGTTGTAATTTTAATGATAAACGTAATTTATTGTTATTGAAAGAAATTCCAAAAATAATGCATCAAGATCAGCGATAACAGTTTCTTTATCAAGTCAAGCGTGTTTTAAACTCATTCTAAATCTTCCACTTTTCAACATATTTTTTTTGGAATACCTTGAATAATTCCTGTTTCATTGTAGGCTATTTGAAGCAGAATAATGCTGACAGACTTATAATTTTATCTCTGATATTGAATAGAATGAGAATACTGGTTAGGCGCTGGTTTAGGTAGGCAGCACAAAGCAATGCTATGTTAAGTTCAATCTGGAAACCTGTTTTTTTCTTTCTTCTCAAACTAAAAACATTTGTGATAGAACTAAAAGTGTTTTCTTCCAAAGTATAAAAACTGTGCATCCTGGCCTTGCTTTGCATCCCGCATTCACAAGTGAAGGCTCATCAGCCCAAGACGGTGAGCCCCTTTCCAAGGCGATGCATTCGAAGCTTCAGGACATTTGAGGACCAAATGGAGGCGGTTACATCACACATTGTTTCTCAGCTAAAACCATTCTAAAATGAAGAGGAGTTTCCCATAGCTCACCACCGTCAGTGTGTGAATGTTGGTATGAATGGGAGAATTTACTTATTACAGTGTGAAGTGCATTGGTGTCCCCGGACTTCATAAAAGAGCTGTGCAAGTGCAAGCCGTTTACCCTTACTCTTATCACCCATTGAAAAAGTGAGTGTAATTAATAATCAAAAAAATGTATATAAACGCTTAGGTGTTAAGTAGCTAAAGAGATTTTTTTTTCTGTAAATAACTGTTAAAGGTACCTCCAGGGTTTAAATCTTCAGCGGTAACTGATACACAGCCACCAGGACTTGTTGTGCATTCGATCCTGTTTGGTGCTGCAGTTCTCAATATTTCTTCCATTGGACTTCTCACTTCAGACGGTTCTGGTCCAGCGAAGATCACTGCACTCATACCTTTGATGGCAGTGTTTCTAATTTCCACATCAGTTCATTTGTACCTACCTTACAGGTAATTGACTCGTAAAATTCTTCTGAGTGCAGCTGAACACGGCTCAAGTCCCTTCAGTAGTTATTGAGCCGTAGTCTGAGTCTATTCCACAGTCAGGCATTTTTAGCCATCAGTATAAAAAGCCAGATTAATCAACATTTTAGCTTGAAATAACTCTGACTAGTGTTTCCTCTTTTAAAACGTTTGTGATTTTGTTTCTATTAAACTTTTTTTTTTTTAGGAATCTCCAACATTAAGCAAATGTTCCCTTTTTCCGCTTGTTTTGATCTTAGAGTTTCACAAACACACTCATCCTCATGCTGTTCAATATATTACATTGAGGGTTCCTTTAAAACAATTAGAGCCATATAAGTCAAATGTGCTACCTTAGTTCATCTAACGTGTTTTATTTCTAAGCAATTATTCATGTTTTGAAACAAACTCGTTTGTAAAAAGCGTGTTGCTCCGCTGAAGCGCGGGCCGTTTCCATTAGCTGATTTCTTTCCCTGGGATTATCACGCCGGTGGCAGTAAGTTGGATCAATGCGAGCAGAGGGTCAGCAAAGAATCCTCTTAAATGAGCACAAAACTGCGAGGTTTATCTGACATAAGAAGCTCAAGCTGAAGAATACACCTGCTTGGTTGCAGCTTCTTAAAGATTAGTGTTTACCGCCAGCAGCGGAGCCAGGAACAGAATGACACGCCTCGCAGGATTCATGTCACCGTGGAAGAGAGACGGGCTGCAGTATGTATAAAATATTTATTATGAAGAGCACAGTATGTCACATTTCATAACAAAGAATTCCCGTTGTGCTTAAAATAGTACATTTCCCAACACAAGATGTGTTAACACAGAGGCATGTGCATAATACATACACCAAATTTAAACTTTGCTCTTCATATAGAATCCTATCATTGCTTTATAACTTGTGCATATGTTTATATCCGTTTCTTTTCTTTTTTTCTTCTTTTTCATTTTTATTTTAGGCAGCTTTCGAGAGCCGACTACAAAAATAGATCTTTGTTCAAATCGTTTCAGTGGAGCGACAGTAATTTGGATCATGAACGCTGCTTTTCTTTCTGCAGGCTGGAAAAAAACAAGGGAGTTACGGGGGACATTAGTACAAAGGCACGAGTTTGCATGCTTCTCCAAGGTAACAAGTCCAGTAACGTGAAGGGCCAATGAGATGAGTTAGTGCAGTAGTTTAAGCATTTCTGTCACAAGGTGTTTTTCTAAATGTCGAAGCGCAGAGCTACATATTGCTTTCAAGGATCTGAACTGTGAAATATTTATGGCCTTTGAAACAAGAGTGTAAGAGATGGTTTCCTCCACAAGCCATTTCGGGCCTTTTGGACTGCCTCCAAATAGTAACGCATTCTGAGCTTTAGCTAAAACAAATGCACATTTTACAATCAAAGCAACGTGACTTCATCAGAATCCAACAAAACCAGGCGTCGTTGGACATGTTCTATTAACATAACATGAAAGTACATATTCAAAGTGATAATATAAGATAACCATTGCAAATGTCGACCATTTCATTCATCTGTGTCAGTGGTGAAACAAAAGCAACTCGAAAGAAAGTCATTCACATTTTTCAAAGTACAAGAAAAGATCTGTCGTAAAAAATAAATATGCTCTCAGCTGGATCGGGACAAAAAAGAAAGGTGAGGATATCACCTCCTCTGCAATATCCGTAAAAGTTCATGTTGTCGTTTCAAGTTCAGACATTCAGAGATATACAGTTTCAACCTCATGACTTGAGGTTTCATCTTAAAGCTGTCATTATGAGACTGAAAATCCACCCAAATAGTAATCCTCTGATGTTACAAAACGGTCTCATTTACAATCACTTTTACCACCAATAAAACCATTTTACAGGCCCAAAGAAAGAAGGCCATCTTTGCTTGAGCTACGTTTTTTTTTTTTTTTTTAAATGGTCCTTTTGATGAATGGGAAGGTGAAAAATCAGGACCACTTAGAAAGATTTAATCCTGGAATGCCAGAGCTCATCACATTGACAGGAAGCAGAGGGGAACCAATAGCCTGGCTTTATTCAGTGTTGTTATTCAGGAGTGTTGCATAGTAAGACGTTGGTGTCAGGAGGGAACCTATCGACGGCAGCAGGATTTGGGTTCTGAGTGGTTCTCCTGTAATGTGCAGAGGGAATTCCTAATGTGTAGGAGTCGAGTTTGTGGGATGGCGAAACGTCTTTAACTGAGAAATTAAATCAGCATAAATCCAAATAAGTCTAAGAGTGAAGAATTACCTCTCTCCCGGGTGGGCATTTTCATAGCAGGTCCTTTTTTTGGAAACAAACTGACCTTATTTCAGCTTTCATATTGAGAGAAGCGATATGTAATGCCTTCCTTCTTCACAGAGGTCTCTGGACAACTGTTTCTGCTCTAAATATGGTTTAGCAGACCTCGTTTTCTGTGGCAGTAACTAATCAGATGGATTGAGACTGCTTAGGTGTCTGATTGAATTTAATTTCCTTAAAGTAATTTGAAGAGAGTGTGGATAAGATGCCATAATAGTCCAGCCCATGTGGGAAATTTCTGCCATATCAATCAGTCTCACATTCGGGCTAGCCTTAAAAAAATTTACTTTTTTGTGATGCACTTTTAACCCTAGTTGAACAGATGCTGCATGCATGTTCTCACCGCTCAAAGACAATACGATCCGTGCCTAGCAAAGGTTTTCACACCCCGAGAACTTTTCCACGTTTTTGTCAAGTCATGAACACAAGCTTCACGGTTTTTATTGGGGTTTTATTTTATAGAGCCACACAAAGTAGTGCATAACCATGTCGTGGTAGGAAAACGATGCATTGTTTTTTACCTTTTTGTTAATAAAATCTGAAGGAGTAGTGCGCAGAGTAAATTTATGGAGAAGTTCAAAGCGGGGTTATGGCATAAAACAGTATTCCAGGATTTGGACATCTAAAAGAGTGCTGTTGAGTCCATTAAATGAAAACTGGAAGATCAGGGCACGTGTTAACCTACCGAGGCATGACTGCTCAACCTAAACTGACAGGCCGTGTTTTAGGAGAGCATTAAACAGAGAACTCTGTAGAAATCCACAGCTCAGGTGGGAGAGTCCGTTGATACCACAACTATTGATCGTGCAAAAGAAAAAAAATTGACCTTCGTGGACGAATGGCAAAGAGGAAAAAATATTTTTTAAGAAAGCAACAAAAACTACAGTTGGCAGCTTGTTACAAGCTGTAAACGATAAACTTACTGAGCAAGATCCACCTGAGCGTGTGGGACAAGGCGCTCTGGTCAGATATGACAGGAGTGTTACATTTTACGGCTTACGTGTGAATCGCTATGTGTGGCACATCACCCTGAATGCACCATCCCCATGGTGGAGCGTGCCGATGGCAGCATTACTCTGTGGGGAGGCTTTTCTTCGTCAGGGCCAGGGAGGCCGGTCAGAGTTTTCTGAAAAGGTGCACGGAGCTAAATGCAGCACAATCCCAGAAGAAAAACATTTAGAGGCTGCAAAACACTTGAACGTCAGGAAAGGCTCCCTAAACCGAGTAGGCAGAGCTGCCATGAGATGGTTTAGATCAATGTCCATATGTTTATATTGCTTACTCAAAGTGCAGAGTGCTGACCTAAATCCAGTTCACGAGGGGGGACAGGCTGGGAGTTCTCCACCCAATCTGATTGATCTTGAGTTACTTTGCCACAAACAGACAATTTTTTTTTGTCTTTAGACGTGCAAAGCTGCTGGAGACATACCCCTAAGGAAACGCAGGATTTTTTTCAAAGTATGGCTAGGCTATCTGATGGGGGTGGGAATGTGGTTTGCCGTGGGGGGAAATGGGATCATTTTCCTTCCACTTCACATTTTGTGCGCTGCTTTGTGTGGGCTCTATTACACAAAAACAGCAAAATTCACTGAAAATATTTTTATTATGAGGGTACTATTATTAGTATCATGTATTATTTAAAAAAACTTTAGTAGATTTGTCCCCTAAGGTTAATATTTGATGAGCCAAAATAAAATGGCAAGATGCTATTACTACATACTAAACATCAGACATCCTCATTATTTTTGCAGTAGATTTCACTCCGAGGCAACTTATTAAACGGACTCTTTTTCGGATCTGTCAGGATGTGCGTGTTAATCAGCAAAAGCTTGTGATATATACGTCTGTAACAACCCTAATAAAGGGCTTAGGATATGCTAGAAACGATTCTGCCGCTTTTATCACATTTTGATCTTCTACATAATTCTTTTCCTCCTCAAACTTTTCTAAACTCCGCCGCGATGCCATCTGACCTCTTTTCCTCTCGCTTTGATTTATGAACTCTTTACACATGATCCACATCTTTCTAACTCATTTGTGGTCTGAGCGTGGGGCACAGCAAGAAGACGTCCCCGCTGTTTCTACCCAGCAGCTGGATGGTAGAAGCAGAAACAGCCGCCTCAGCACCAGAAACAGCCCTGGCACCAAACCAAACAAGTTCTCGCTTCTGTGTTGACTTGCCCGTTTATTTATGCGGTCTGAATATTTAATGAAAGTGGATGCAATGGAACCTCGGCATGCTTTTCCACTCCGCCGTGTCCATCTCAGCTCGCCTAGTGCCTCGTTAAAATGGAAAAAAAGAAGAGAAAAGAAACCATGCATGGAACATTAAATACCCATGTGGAAAATAAATGTGGTCACATAAGAATACTTTAAAAGTGAACTGAAGTTGGATCCAGCAAAAATGTAAATTACAAACCAACTCAAAAGTATTTGTTAGGAGCGTGTGATATATTACAGATCTGCCACTGACTACAGAGCATCTATTATGGGTTTCATTATGTGCCAAAAATGGCAGGATTGTTCAAAAATTCAACACATTTGCTAATTAATATTTAACTCTCTTCCACTTGTCAATTTTTAAAGGGTTTTGAGTAAAGGTTTAGCTCATTATTCTACATTAAAGGCTCAACATGTTTTATATATTGCTTCTTGGCTCTCAATTGTTTCACATTTGATGAATATGTTTTATATGAACCGAATTAAGTCTCTTTTTTTTACATTCTCATGTTTAAAATATATCTATAGTTCTGTTATGCATACTTTTAAATCTTTGTAGTTATGCAGTAGAGTATAAAATGATAGCGTTTGTTGGTGGAGCCACTCAAAAGCATAGTCATGCTGCCAATGAGACTCGTTTATCAGATTACAAGTAAGAAGAAAACCACCATTAAGCGGATGTTAAACATACTTTTCATTAAGCCCACATATGTAATAAAAACGTTTTTAATTGGTCTCAAGAACACCAGTCTGTGTGCAATTAATCTATATAATGTGTTTCACTTAGTGAATCGAGTTAATGAATAATATTCTAATTCACCAAGCGGGTCTCTATAAAAAGACAGTTTGGAGCTGTGTGGAGTTTAAGAGTAAAACAAATTTCTACACTATCTCCACCAAACAAATAACTATGTCAAATTAAGAATGGCTGGTAATAAATTCAAGCTCCGATTATGTTACAGTAATCCTCCGACTTGTGTTTTGGCAACAAGATACAGTGACGGCCGGGTGCAGGCTTAAAGTAAAATGGACAGAATCATTGCTGTGGCGTCTTTATGACTTTGCACGGTTAACAATAATTCTGGGATATGTACATGACCCTCGTTTAATATCAAATATAAACATGTCAAAATGTAAAGTCAACATGCTGCATCAGTGGCAAACAGTCGTGCGTGCTCTTGAAGTTTGTAATGCTGCTCATGTTCTGTTTTGAATTAGTCATCTAAAACCAAATCGATCCATAAACTGTATAAAACCATTCACGCCTTTGTGTTTCTGAGTATCGCACATTAAATTGGACTTAAATCTTCCAGGTTTATTTCCATTAAGGGTTGCCAAAATTATTTGTATTTGCTAAATGCCAGAATAATCGGTTCTTAAGATGACTTTCTTCAAATTCAATAGAGTGCATAGATTACAGGCATAGTACTAAGATTACAATGCCTGTGAACTATTTGTGAAAACCCAAATGATGATGTCATGGCGTTGTAAGCTGCTGATTGGTTGATTGACAGTCACTGACTGAAACGGAGGCACAGCTCTGTGTGTATTTAACGCCTCAAACACATGTCTTCCTAATGAGCTATGCCTGATTTCTTTTACATGGGAAAAACAAATCGGGCAAGACATCAGGAAGGGATCAGACCTCCATTAGCAATAAGGTCATATCTGGAAGAAAATATGGCATTTAGCAAATAGAAATAATTTGATGATCCTAACTGACCTAAGGCATGAACCGTTATCTCTGATTTAATGTCAGACAGTGATGAGAAAACAGCTTTGGTCACCAGCTAGTTTGGAAGTAGACGTCTTTGAGTTGTCCGTCAAATAAAATTCTGCATTTTAAACACACTTTTAAATCTGGTGCGTCTGTGCTCAAAAAGACCAAACTAAAGGCTTTGCCTTTATTTATTAAAATGGTAAAGATACTCGACGGTAAAATAAGCACTGTTCTATAGTTTCATGAGAAGCTGATCTTAGCTTTCTTCATAACAGGTTATATATCCAACAAAAAGGAATGAGATGTAAGTATTGTTTTGAGGCATGGAATGATTTCTGCCCAGTCATAATAAAGACCTTCAGAGGGGGAATTTAAGAGACATTATGGACTATTGGACAGCAACGCAATGTCTTTTGATTTTTCTAAAATAACGAGAATCATGCAGAACTAGTTGAGCTTGGAAAGGAAACATGGACCATGCATTGCAGCAGCGGGTTTAAGCGCTGACACTTTAAGTAAGGGACTTACTATTATCAGATGCAGGTTTATCCAGTGGGTTTATGCAACGTTATGTAAGCCTATTTTTGGATAAATACATGTCAGCACATATTATTTTAGGAATATTGTACCGGTGGGCGTTCCTTACGATGCTCATGAGACTTCCAAAAGAAGGTAAGGCGCAGAGCCCACAACAAATGCTGCAGCCTCCATCATCAAATTACTGAACGCATCCCCAACGGTAAAAACGCATAACCTTCCCAAAACAGCGGATCATGTATATGGCTGCAGCATTCCCAGATGAGATAAACAAATGCTAGGCTTCAGCAAAGATGGATAACTTCCTCACTGCAGGCTCACTAGTTAGCATTTAAATTCATTTTCTATCTAGCACATCCATTAGTGCTTTATGTAAATGACATTGTAAGCTCTACTAGAGCATGTTTTTTTTTCTTTTTGCTGCAAATCAGATTGGCCGGCCAGAGTCATCTGTTGTATAATTCATAATGATCCCGGCAGATTTTAATAAGAAATATGTCTGAGGAAATAACTGTGAGGTCGTTTCAACATCTGGATAGTCTGCTCGTTCTGACTGAAATAATGCAAATGACTTGCTGTGCCGCCTCAATTAATCAAATATGGCCCCCTTCTGCAGTGAGAGGTACACATCTATTTTATATGACATGCAAAGAGTTTCATACGAATGATTCAATAACAAACCAGCGGGTCATGCTGCCTCCATTGGGGCATCCCAACAGTTACGATTCTGCAGTAGGTTCTGCGGCTGAGATAAAAATCAAACTAAGCACGTCATTTTTTCCAACATGGCACGGTGGAAAAATAAATTATGTACAAACTTTTTCTGTCATTTGTTATGTAACCCTTCAAGCTTTCAGTGCTACGCCAGTGTTTTTTAACGGTCCTGCGTTAACTAGCAGGCACACCTCAAAGGTCGGGCGGCGCTCGCAGACCGCAGTGACGCCTAAACACGCACGGTGTTCCTCGCACTGCCTCAGCGATCCAAGCAACCGTAACATTACTGGATTCCAGCTGAGCTCATGGATTGCCGTTACCTGATGAGCCTTCCGTCCTTCCTTCATGAAAAAATGTCCTCTTTGTCCAGCTCCGGTGAGGCGGGCCTGGAAATGTCAAAAAGAGGCTGCTCGGAACCAGTACTCGATTTCCTGGCTCGGAGGAGGTTAAGTGCTTCAGCGAGTTGCGCCTCCAGGCCGGACATTCGGAGGCTCAGGTTCTTGATGTCCTCCTTGAGCTCCAGCTTGAGCTCCAGGAGCGAGGCCTGAAGAGTCTGCTCTGGGATGGGGTAGAAGGCATGCCTGGTTTCTGGGGGCTGGGCAGGACTGCGGTCCTGAGGAGTCATGCGGAACTCGCCCACTTTGTCCAGGCGTAGGTCACTTTTGGTGATCCCGCTATCACACGAGTCCGTCTTCTTCAGGGTCGTGTGCGGCTCGCGCTCGGCGGTCCGCTCTGGTAAAGTCTCCATGGACTCTGCTTTGGCCACCTTGTTCCAGTTATCTGCTTTGGCCATGGACTCCTTGAAGCGGCCCCAGCCTTTGACTTTGACCGGCTCAGCAGGTCGGCACGCTGCCAAAGAAACTGGCGAAGGCACCTGCAGCTTCGCCTTGTCTGCCGACGCGCAGCTGACCGGCGTCGAGGGCGAAGGGGCCGAGGAGGAGGGCGTCGCCGGGCTTTCCGTTACCGTGACGATGCTGGTGGTGGTGACAGGAGCTTTGGCCATCAGTACGTCCACGTAGACCGGACCTTTCTCAACGTCCTGTTCGTTGAGTTCCTGTTTCTGGGTCGCCATGCGGGCTTCCTTCTGCTGCCGGAAGCGCTGGAAGAGTTTTCGCACCGGGTGGTCTGGAGGTAGGTTCAGGGGGGCTTCGTTTTTCCGCCGTTGTCGCTCCTCCTCCTCCCGCTTCACATCACTGATCTTCCGGAAGACAATCTACAAAAGAATGTATAGAACTTGTGACAACCAGAATAATAAGCGTCACGTAATTTGCACACATCCGCAATATAAACAGTTTTAAACATTTTCACTTTCCCGTGGTAGAAAACGAGATGTACTACTGGCTCTTGGTGGAATTTCTTTTTTTTAAAGTACCCCGTGAGCTTTTTTCAATTTTGTCAAGTTACAAATACAAACTTTAATATTGTTTAACTGGGATTTTATGTGACGGAGCAACTCTAAGTAGTGTATGATTGAGAAATGTCTATAGATATGTATAGCTGGTATAGACTTTAAAAATTGGCTCATCCTCAGTGGGATTTGAAGGGTAGGGTCTGGGGACGTCAATTTTAAGAGTTTCAAATGTGTTCATTAGTATTTAGATCTGAATTTTGATATGTTTTGACCCAAACCAATCTTTTCTAGCTCTGTCTGAAGATTTTGGGCCCTTGTCTTGCTGGAAGATGATGTGCAGTATTAGTGTTCCACCCCGCAGAGTTTTCTATGCAGGCAAAATAAATTTAGTGTGGGTCTTATTTCACTGGTGCATCTTCCTCCACATGTTTGCTGTGTCCCCTTCATGGCTTGTGAAAAACTGGACTCGTTGTGGCCTTCACTCAAAAACGACCTTGTTATTGCCATGTCTCCATAAAGGCCAGTTTTATGAAGACTTATAGTTGTGTCGACATATTATGCCACCTGATCTGTGGATATCCGCAGCCTCTCCTACATTACCCTGCACCTCTTTGGATCATGATCAAGCCAATTTCAAATAATATTTTAGACAGAGCTGTAGTGAATACATACAATACAATACAATAGCTCATTAGGGAATAAAACATTCATCCGTAAGGATTTCGTTACATTGTCGGGTCTGGATTTTCTATGTGTGATCTAAACCTGGATGACTATAATAATAATAATAATAATAATAATAATAATAATAATAATGATTGTAACATCCATTTTTAAGAAATTTGTCCTCTGCATTTAACCCATCCCCTTGGGGAGCAGTGGGCTGCCACTATGTGGCGACTATGGGTGAGTCCAGTGCTTTCTCTGAGCTTTTGCCACCTGACTGCGCATACTCTAATTCTCCAAGGACATCAGGTCGTGGAGGAGGGATAGCGACTGTTTACCAGACAAACACTCTGTCACATTAATCATATTCTATTCTGACTTGGAGTCGAGTTTATTGGAGCTCAGGTCCGTCGCCCCCTGCGGGTGTTGTGCTACAGACCAGCTAAGCAGCAAAGACTTTCCTGAACTCTTAGCAGACATCATGCCAACATATGCCAGAGTTTAATTATTGGAGACTTTAATATTCATGTTTGCTTCACAGCAAAATACTTTTTAAATCCTGTTGACTCTTAATTGTGTGGTCCTTGTCCAGTCCTTCTCAAGAACAAGGAGATACTCTTGACCTTGGTTTATTTCATGGTTTTACAGCTTGTAACTTGGAAATTGTGATGCTGTGTTTTCAGACCTGTTTTAATTGCTTTTATATGGTAAAATCTTTTGCGGTGGCGCTGTGCTGTCGTTTTATTAAATCCTCTGCTACTGCTCCTTTTTCGGCAGCTTTTAATTCATTCATCAACTCGCCAGAGTCTTTGGACTTGAATTCAGATGTTGAGGATTCATCTTCTTGTTTTAGGACAACCTGTCAGATTTTACTAGATGCTGTGACGCCGTTACAAATAAAAGTGTCCAAACCTAAACCAGAGACTTGGATGAATGAAGTTACCTTGTACTGCCAGGCGTGATTGCACGAGAGCAGAAAAAATGGAAAAAGGACCCGGGGTCCTGAGTTTGATTTCCGATGCTGAGGAATTCATTTTTAGGAACTGTGAAAGCTGCCTCAAACCAAGCACTTCTCAGATATTGTTGCCTCAAGCTGTGACGATCCACATATACTTTTCAAAGTTGCAGACTCTGTTCTTCACCCCGCACAATCAGCCTGTCTGGAGTCCTCGACTGAAGAGTGTGAGGACTTCTTGAACTTTTCTGTTAAAACGGCTGGGAGCATTAAAGCTTTCATTTTTCCTTCTCCCTATGACACTCCCGTCTCTGTTACATGCTCGGCTATTTTTGACCGCTTTGAGCTTGTCAATCTAGTCTAATGAAGAGAGATAATTGGCCATATGAAGCCCGCTGGGTCTCCACATGATCCAATTACGTCTCCTCTTTTAAAAACAGTTTTCTCCACCCTGTCGCCGCATGTTCTTTATACAGCAGTTTAGAAACAGGAAGTGTTCCTTTGAGTTTTAAGCATTGCAGTGGTAATACCACCGATTAAACAGACTGGCTGAGACTCTCGTTTCTCATTTTAGGCCAATTTTTAACTCCCTTTCCTCTCCAAGATTCTGGAGAAATTGTGTATCATCAGTTGAATGCTTTCTTTGATAAGAACATGGTGTTTGTGCTGTCCCAGTCTGGTTTTAAACCCCACCATAGTACTGAGTTAGCACTCGTAAAGGTTTTAATGATGTTCTTTTAGGCACAGATGCTGGCCCCTGTGTTGTTTGGATTAATGATTCCAATTTAAAGGTTATTAACATTTACTGGTGGCAAGTCTACTTCAGTCTTACAACTGACTAGACATCTATCTTTTATGGTAAATAAGTTTAGTAATTGTTAAGTAATACACCCAATTGCTAGTTATAATCATTAAAGGCTGGTAGCCCTTAATCACAACCATTTGAAACATTTTTCGTTGCAGCTTTCCTTTGATTAGAATAACATTATCAATGATCATACCCAATTATAATTATTAATGATATTCATAATCAAAAAGGTTGAATTGCAGAACACAGAAAACAACTGAGCATTTCTCCTATTTTAGCAACATTTCACTGGCTACCGGTTTGTATTTGGATTGATTTTAAAATTATATGTTTGCTTTTAAATGTCTTCATGGTTTTGCCACCCAGGAACTTGCTGACCTGTTTTGTCTGCACACTCCCTTGCTCGCAGTTTTTATCAGTTTTCCGAAGAGTGCAAAGAGGTGATCAAAACCAAAACTATGGAACAAGTTACCTTTACAGATCAGGCAGACTGACTCACTTTGTGTTTTTAAATCTTCTCTTGAAAAAAAACGTTCTTCTCTCTTTAACCCAGTTTGAGATGTTGGATTTTGTAGTTTTATTATTTGTATTTATCTATCTGCTTTTTACGTTACTTGATTTATTGTGTTTTTGCTTTTATTGTTTTTATTTTGTTATATTTTAAATTATTAGATTTTTAGGGTGTGTAAAGCACTTTGGCTGTCTGAGTTGTATTTTAAAGTTCTATATAAATAAAGTTGAGACACCATCCCCGCTGTCAGATATGGTGGTGGCAGCAACATGCTCTGGGGGTGCCCCTCTTCAGCAGGGACAGAGAAGGTTGCAGCAGGACAATGACCCTAAACATAAAGCCAACATATTCATGTGTCAGAATGGCCCAGTCAAAGTCCAGACCTGAACCCAATCCAGAATCTGTGGCAACATCTGAAAACTGCTGTTCGCAAACGCTCTCCGCTTAATCTGACTTAGCTTGAGCTGTTTTGCAAAGAACTTCAGTCACTAGATGTGCAAAGCTGGTAGAGGCACACCCTAAAAGACCTGCAGCTGTAATTGCTGCAAATGGTGGTTCCACAAAGTATTGACTCAGGGGGTCTGAATACTTTTGCACAATGCACTTTTCAGTTTTTCCATTTATGAAAAAGAAAAGAAAAGAAAGCATGTATAATTTTCTTTCTACTTCACATATGTATACCACTTTGTGGTATACAACATGTTTGTTTGTTTGTGGTTGTAATGTCACAATATGTCAAAAGGTTCAAGGGGTATGATTACTTTTGCAAGCCACTGTCTGTTCGGTACGTTTCACATAAAATCTAAACAAAAGAAGTTAAAGTTTGTTGTTGTAATGTGACAAAGCAAGAAAGTTCTGTCTGTGTGAATATTATATATTCTTCACACCGCTCAGCCTTAAAAAAAAAAAGGCTATGTTTCTTTAAGGGGGGGACAAAAACAAGACATCCGTTTGAAGGTCTGTGCTGACTGTAGAGATTTGTCAGGAAAACTGTCAACATTTCAAAGTGTGTGCACGTTGTAAATGTCACTCTTAAAGAAAGCAGTTCCCACAAGAGACACAGAAAGTTCACATCAAGCCTCTGGCGAAGACACACAGTAAGTTTACCAGGCGGCTGCTTCTGCATCTTTCAAGACGCTTAATCTTGCCTGTCTTTGAATTACCCCCCCCCCCCCCCCCATTAAAACTAGTTTTAACAGACGAATAACAACACTTCTAAATACATAACCAAATTATGACAGTATGAAAATCTTCCATTCAGCCTCTATTCATTAAACCGCTTTTAAGTCCAACACAATTTCGACAACCGAGTGATGCAGCAGCTATTATGTAAAATGATACAGCGAGTTCTCGTGAAACAGATGAAATCATTGCTAGTGCATATTAACCAAGGCAGCATTATCCAAAGGCTGCAAACAGAAGAAGGCTGAATGAAATGTTGTGTGGCTGAAAGCTCTAAAAATGTTTCAGCTAGGCAAGATTAGCAGAATACCACCTGGATGGTGGTGTAGCCACCAACCTGTCAGCTGATACTACTGCCAGCTTCCAGGAATCAAACTAAGTAAAGCACACTGTGGGCATCATTTTATCTCGAAACAATATGTACGGTCAGATTTATACTTTCAGTTTGGTAGCACAACAAGATTGCTAATAACAGCACTGGGGTTAAAAAAAATAAATCCCCATTAACCTCAGCCTTTTAAACGAGTTCAAAGGAAACTTAAATCGTCAACAAATAAGATTCTGGTAGTTATGATTTTTCAAGAGCTTTACACTGTTTGTATAAAATTTTAAAATTCTCCAATTAATACAAGTTCTCAAAGATTCAGTAAAAGAAAAAAAATCTAAAATTAGTACTGGCCAGTCAATCACACACATTTCTGTGTTTATCTCTTTTATCCCTTTCTGTCCCGCTCTCTAAAGCATAATACTGGGGGTGTACGCTTTGATATTAGCTGCTCAAGAAGAGCCTGGAGTCAGTTGCTTAACACACATAGCTTCTACGCCACATTAAGGCAGATGCGTGACGCTTCTTCAGTGCCTACATCATGACAGTCTTTGTTTTTCGACATCAAAAATATTCCCAGTCGACCAAATTTGTCCTATTTTCTGGGCACAGAAATAGTATAGAAGCTTTCTTTCAGCCACCTGCCCAGCAGTGCACAGCAACAGATGACTGGTCCACGCTCATCCCCACCTATAAAAAGTTTCCCACTGAATCATGAGAACATGGCGGCGGAAATGCGTTCCTCAACATCTTCTAAGTTTTAATTATGACAGTCTTATTGTAGAATATAGCTAGTAACCTTATAATTGACACCAGTATAGCCACCTATGATCAAATTTACCAACCAGAGCCACCTAATTTACTAAATAAGAGGCCAACGTTCATCTTGTCCATTTAAAGCCCACAAAGCTGTGAAGGAACATGTGTTTTTCTGCAAAGCTAAGCTAAAATAAGCTAAGCTAAGATCACAATCTGCTGGTTGGCTTCGTATTATTCTGAGTTTCATTAATCTTCCTAACAACCGAACAAAGACTACATGATGGCAATTTAAATATTGTTCCTTTGCATAGAAAAACACAACCAGGACATCATATTCAGCAAGCTTGCATCTAAATCAAACCTTTCGGGAATTTCTCTCCTTCCAGGTCATTGGCCTATTAATAGAGGGGTAATATTGACAGATGCCAGTGGCTCCACCACTCTTTAAAACAATTAAATACTCAATGTTCAACCATCATGACAGCAGATTTTGGCGTTTTTCAACTTTCTCACAGAAAAAAGAAAAAAAAAACACCTTGCTGTGCGTTTTGGTTAAAGGGCGCGGCTTTAGATGTGATGACTTCATGCTTTCCTTGCTGAGACTGCAAAATGACACTATGGCGTGTGCCCTCGCTTGAATTCAATATCCTCCCTTTTTTGTGCCTTTTTTTTCTGAGTGCCATTAGTCCACTGGTACTAGTTCTGCAGTTTGAGAACAATGATTGAAGAGCTTACGTTAGCTTTTCTTCTCCTATTGCCGCTGCCTATCTTCAAACACGGTGGCAGAAGATAAACCCTGGTTTCCTCATTCATTCCTTGCTTTTATAACTTCTTTAATGACATTAGTCTCTTCCGAAAAGGAAAACAGTTATGTTCCTGTGTTCTCAAAGCTAAAATGTTTTTCTAACTGGTACCTGGATGGCATGTAATCTGCTGGGCTTCTATCTTCTATGCTGAGAGGAAGTCAGTCTCAAGCACTATATGAGTGGAGTATTATGCTCAAGCCTCCAATCCATCTCTCAGTGCACAGTTTCCCCTGCTGTGTGCATTTAGGAAATGCATCGGTGACTAGTGACTTTGATGCAGCAGATGAGATTGCTTTTTTATATGCAGGCAATTCAATCTTGCACTCGCCCTCTCCGGGACAGGCTAACCATATGAATGAGGTGATGATTGGTAGCTACACTGGTGCTGTTGATCACAACTCCTCATTTCTGGATGAGGGTTTGAGAGTAGCTTTGATAAATTGTAACGGATTATGAAACGGTGCTTTTGTGTTATGAACAATGTCCAGTTATGATTTGTATAAATAGTTTGTGAGGATAGAGTTAGCTCAGTACATTCATTTGCTGATTTTGAAGTTTTGAGGTATCATTACGCTTACATGGTAGATTTGGACATGGAAAATCAAATTAACTTTCTTCTAAAAAAACAAGAGCTTGCTTGCAACCACACAGGTACAGCAGCTGATGCTGCGGGAAATTAAAAAAAAAGTGCTCAATTGAAACTTGACTAACCAGCTCAAACCGCTCAAATGACCATGATTTTAAGTGCTTTCTTGAACCCCTTTCACCTCTCATGCAAACAAAAAACAACATAAGAAATTCAGTTGAGCTCTGCTTAAGCACTTCAGATTGTGGTGTCTTGGATGACTGAGAATCTACGCCGACCCAGGCTTATCCTATTGTCTCCAGCTAGATGGCGCAATCTAACGTAATGAATTAATAAGCCATTATAACAGTGGTGAAACTTTGTGAGAAACCAGACAGACGGAAGGATTAGAAGAACATGTATAAAGGACCAATGTTAGAACTTTTAAAGATAGGAAATTAAATCTAAAAATCTAAATATTTTCCCATATTTTCTTTACTTTTTCCATCCTTATCAAGAAAAGAAAAAATACCAAAATCCTTTTCCCTAATATATCCATCACTTTCCAAACTGTGTAAGAACACTGTAACGTTAAAGTCATTGGTTTTTACTTCCCGGATAAAACTTCCTCTTTTAAGAAGTTGTGGATTTAACAATTAAATTCCTTCACTCTTGCCCACTTAAAATAAAAGTAATGTATATGCCTTAAAAGATATAAAAAAATGTCTCAGTGAGACATTTAATTTTTTTCAGGCTTTTTTTAAAAAAAAAAAAAAGGATTTGGCTCGAAGTTTAATGCAGCAATAAATAATTTGCTGTGTGAAAACAGCATCATTTTACCAAAGCTAGCAGTGATTTTCTCTCTCTGTGCCTCATTGTCCTATTCTCATGATCTGTTTGTTCTGACAGCCTAAATACCCTGAATGCTTTTAAGTCTCTGCTGAGAAGAGAGGAGTTCTGGGCTAAGCTCTAGTGAACGCACCATGTTGTTTGGTGGAAACATTTCCCACTCACAGAGGATTAAGATCAGAATCCATATTGATCTTGTTTTTGAGTCGGGGGGGTTGTTCAGAAATAGCAACAACCATTGCCTTTCTGAACTTAAACTATTAACTGTTAATTCAGTACAAAATCCTCAGGAAAGAGTCTAAACGGCCGTACCGTCTCTCATTGTTTGTCTCTGTTTGTGTGTGTGTGTGTGTGTGTGTGTGTGTGTGTGTGTGTGTGTGTGTGTGTGTGTGTGTGTGTGGAGGTGTCTCCTCTCATGAACTGCAAGCAAAGCTCTCACATGTCTCCCCTCCTATCCTGCACTTGAGCAGAGCTGCCACTTTAGGAGCTCCTCCGTGCATCTTTTCCCCCCGAAACAGATGCAACGCTGCGACTGGAGCAGAGCGCATTTTCATTCCTGCCACACGCGCAGGGATGCATGACGAACATACAAAGCTGGATGTGCTGAAACAAGGTCCTTTGTTTCGGGACCTCCTTTTAGCAAATTAAGCACAGTGTTTTTATCCCGTGCACAGCAACACGGCATCTACAACCGGCCAGGTGCTGAGTGACAAGGGCCTGGCTGTCGTCTCGGAGAGGCTGCCAGGCTTCTTGGCAGGATGTGGGCAGGTGAAGTCTCATCCAGGTGCAGCTCAATAAATTAGAATTTCATCAAAAGTTGATTTATTATCATTATTTATCTGGTATTTCAATAAAAAAGCAAACATATAGATCTGTTGCACATAAAGTGATAACTGTCAAATGTTTGTTTAGATTATGATTTAAAGATAATGAAAACCCAAACATCAGCTTATCAGAAAATGATAATATACAAGATTTATGCAGAAATATTTACCTGATGAAAAGTATGTCCAGAATATGCTCTAAATAATTTTGTTGGAATTACTGCATTAATGCAGTAATCAGTAATCAGTAATCCTTCAGCTAATCTTCATCCTTCATCTTTGAATTGCCACCTCACAGCTTGAAGTTTATACCAAAGTTACAAGGTAGTTTGAAATTAAAAAATAACTAACTTATTAAAAGGGCATTTCTAATTTTTTTGGCCCCAGGACTTTCCTAGATCATTTAAAGGTTAAAAGCAGTAGACTGTGACTTGTTTACATGCTAAACAGCAATGAAACTGCAGAATTTGACTGGCTTAAAAAAATAAAAATAAAAAATCCCATTAATTAGAGTCCCTGTAATTTTAGTCATTGAGATTAATCCCATTTTCATCAAATACCAATATTTCACACACTAGATAAATGTTTTTAATTCAGATCAATTTTAGTAGACACAGACACATAAAATGTGTATTATGATTGTTACACAGCAATTTCTACCTCGATTTACTGGGAACTACATTGTCGAGGCATTGCTTTCATGCTGTGGGTCATCTAACCATGCAGAGAAAGATGCAGTTAACTTTAAAAGGTCTTAGGCCATTTAAGCCAACAGCTTTACACTTTATATTTTTCAAACTTATGCGATTATGTTTGGGGAAAAAAAGTTGCTAGTCATCTTCAAAATCTCCTCTCAAAAGGAGTGTTCAAGTTGCTTTTACAACCATTTTCTGATATTTAGTTGAGGACCTATTGCAAACTCAGTTTCCCATTTGGGACAATAAATGCTAATGACGCTTATACAGCGCTGTTTCACCCCACCACACTCTGTGCACTCTCCGCTGGCCAAACGTGTGAAGGAGGAGACCGCCAGCAGCTTGCAGATCATTATGCGCTGCATTCACCTGAAGTTTGACATCTAATATTTTCCATGTAAACATTAGCTCAGATGGGATTTGGATCCAACGTTCCACAATGCAATTAACTGTTTTAATGCGTTGCGTTTATTGCAATTAAATGATCGAAACAAATTAAAGTCCGAGCCCTAGGATAAACATTTGAAATTAGATTTAAACATACTTACCTGCTCTTTGGTATGTTTGTGTTTAAGACATTCTTCTAGCCTCATCTGCATGATGTATTCAGCTTTGTTCCTTATTTCCAAAACACCATTTCTTTTTTTTTTTCTCTCTCTCTCTCTCAATCTACTCCCTCCCAAGTGACTGCTTGTGTTTCCTCAACATTCATCTGACCTTTGTTGTATTTACAGCCCCTCCCAGAGGAAGGATAACCATTAAAACTGTCATCCCCTATAAGAAATGATGCCAACTGTGTTCGAACTGACGGCACGTATTACAGAGGCACACTCTAATCTATTGCTGTGCTTATATGCATCTTCAGACATGCAAAGCTATGGCGACTGGACATATGAAAAGATTCATGACTAGTTTACAGCATGTGATTTATGCTCCAGACCTGCAGTCCATTTGCTAGGACAGATTTCATCTCAGCCTTTGCTATGATAAAAACTGCATTAGAAAGATTGAAAGGTTCAGATTGTACTTTGCGAAAACAGCAATTGTTCTTGATAAATCTAAAATCTCACAGTTTCTGTTGTTGCTGACTCGGCTCAGTCATACTGGGGTAATAGAAACACGCCGCTCTCCACAGTTATAGGCACCTTTGGCAAAGAAGATAATTTGTTGCTATGGAGACCCGATAAACCCATGATGCTGCAGTTTGCCAACAGTTTGCTCCTCCTCACTGTGCCTGGTGGGATGATACGTTTCGGTCTTTGTCAAGTCTTATTTATCACAGTATTGGTTGTTTTGAACTTTTCATTGATATCTACTGGCTGCACAGAGCTAAAGCCAGTAGCCATTTTCCTCAGGCCATTTCTAGACCTCAAGAAAAACACACATCTGCTGTAATTGAATAGCATGATCTCTTGTCTTTCTCATTTTAATTTCAGATTAGCTGAGAGAGGCGTCCAACAATTTTCCTACTAAATAACTAATTACTAAATAAACATCTCTTAAAAGCCTGATAAACTTATAGAGAAGTAAGAAGAACAAATGTTGTTTTAGTCTAATTTATTTTTATAAGAATTGGTAGCGGTGTCCATATTTGTGCCACAGGTGTCTTTATTCAGAACATTTGTGAACATACCTTTTCTCTATGTAAAACATAACAAGTCAAAGATTACTTATACCCTTTAAAATAGGCAGTGGAAAAAATATTATTGCCTTTACTGCTATAAATCATACTCTTCCATTAATTGCTGACCAGCGTTTTGCATGTGTCTACTGGTATTCTAACGAGTTGTTCTTAGTCCCAGCCATCAACCTAAACCTTTAACTCTCTCCACAGATTCTCAACCAAAGTCAAGACCCTGGCTACTGAACCAGTGGCTGCACCGCTCCCAAATGTTAATGTTACGTCTAGTTAGAAGAAACATTTGGTATTTTGGTCATTTTGGTATAAGCTGTATTTATAGCAAGTTCAGCTTTTTACTGTAAATAACTACAGAAAGACCCAAAGTGGCTGTCTGTAAAACCTGTTTTGTATAATTATTTCACATTTTCAGTTTTCCACACAGAGTTGTAGTCCCTTCTGGAAATCAGGGGTACTTGAGAAAAAGGCCAAATGAAGAATTGGATGAATGTTGACGTCTGCAGGGTCACTCACCCTCTTTCTCAGGTTGTAAGTGAGCAGCAGGTTTCTGGAGAAGTGGTTGGCGAACGCCGTGTAGAACTCCAGGACCTTCTGCAGAGCGTCACGCTTAATGACGTGGAGGTCGCAGTAGGTCAGCGCTCTGACGTTTGCGCAGGCCTGAGCCAGAGTCACCTCCTTCCAGAAAACATCCCCAAAAACATCTCCCTTACCTGCAGAGAGTTGACATATTTTTAAACAATAAAATCACAATGAAACCTTCCTTTCTTGGTTAGACAAAATAACCATCTCCGAAGAGCTTGAAGAGCTAAAAAAAAAAAAAAAAAAAAAAAGAAAGCATCAATAGTACTTTGAAAATATCTACTGAATGCTTTAAAATTTGGTTATGCAGTGCATCTTTAATGAGAATGAACATCAGTTCATATTTTATGGTGTAAAAGTGACAAAATAAAAGATAAGAATCCAAAGGGTATGAATAATTAGGCAAGGTACTTTGTCATAAATAGCCTAAAAAAACTGTACAATGACCAGTGAATTATTACCGTATTACCTGTATTTTATGTTTCTCTATACCTGTCAGACTTGATTTCTAATCTATATCCCAGGGTTAAAACACTTTTCTACATGTTAAAAGCTATTTTCTCAAAATAAATGCTGGTTAAGCTTTAGTCATGGCATGAAAGCAACCCCTAAAAACTTTGAGTAGCGTACCTATTTTTTTCCCATTGATAAATAATATTTAATAATCATAATAATAAGAATAACAACAACAACAGTATTTACTATTAATTTTACGTATCGTACCAACATGAGATTTATTATTTATTGCTCTGATTAAAGGCTTTCAGCTGCTCAATAATGTGATCAATAAGTTATCTACTAAGGCTGAAAATGACTATGAATCATAGATTAAGTCTTTTCACACAGGCTGATTTAATAGAGACGTTAAATAGATATGTGTTGAGTGTGCTGCCGGTCGTGACTCACGCTCAGAACTATTATGAGTTAAAAGGCTAAACATAACCATCAGAGCAGTGAAAACCAAGCAGCATTATAGCATGATTCAACATAATGTTTTGACCAGGAAAAAGATTTATAGAGGCTCCTTGTGACTAAAATCAGCCATCTGGATAGATTCCTGAATAAAGCTATCTAAATCTAAAGCAAATAACAATACAATCCCCCCTGATGTCAGGAATATCTCCCATAATATACACTGCATGTTGTTTTTAATAACAATGATATGTGTTAATGAGACACTTGTTGGCAGTATCCAGCTTATTACCTCAAACTCCTTTTCGGTCTTCGTTCAAGTCAACAGTATCAATCTAACATTATAACAATCTCTTGACCACAAAAGATCAAAGGTATTACTTGACTTTAATCTGCTATTTAATAACTGCATATTCTTACAAGTGGAATGTCTGGTGATCCTAATTGCTACAAATAAGATCAAAGACATCTTCAGAATAAGAAAAACTTTAGTCCTTGACAGTATTGTTAATGTCAATTTATTTATGAAACACATTTAAAACCACACTAGTTGGACCAAAGCACTGTACACCAAGATGAAACAAGTTAAAAAAACACAAATCACCAGAAACACTGTTTCACAGAATATGGTCTGATCGATCAAAGCCCTGAAAGGCAAAGGAAAATGGACCCAAGTTTGGATTCTTTGGACCAAAAGTGTTTTTGCTATGACCTAACCCTAACCCTAATAAATGAGAAAAATAAAACAAACAACAAATAAAACCTAAAAAGCTACAATTTAAAAAAAATATTCTACTGTATTTTTGGACTATAGGGGCACACTTAAAATCATTACATTTTCTCAAAACGGCCTTATAATCCGGTGTGCCTTATTTATGATTACCGTACTTGTGCTTACTGACCAATTCTATGTGGTCCAATGCGCTCAAAAACCTGTTAAAATGTGTAAGTACGACTTTAGTTAGCAACAAACCAGCGACCAATGGATATTTAGAGCATTACGGTTCACTACCAGATAGGACCCCTGAGCTGTCTACAAGACTGCCTGACTGTAATGTCTAAACTAGAAGCGCATTCATGTACACGCTAGCAACAATAAACCAAGTAAGTTAATTTAATATAAAAGTTACGTTTATTTTGGCCTTATGTTTGAAACAGGGCAGTGTAGTCCAACTACTCTGTCCTCCCGATAGAGACGGATTGCTCTCCCTCTCAGGAGAGAGCTGTGTACGTGGAGGGGAGCGCGGAGTGATGTTACACTACGAAGAATATTTTTTTGCGACTTATACTCTTGTGTGCCTTATGGTCCAAAAAAATATGGTAGCTTTGGTATTTAGTTAGGGATTCCTTATTCTTAGCTGGTACATATGTACACTATGGTGTCTTACTTGTTCTGGGGATAAATGTTTTATTTTTATTCATTTTTGCCAGATTAAAAAAAGCAGAAAAAAATAATGTTGCCACGTTGATTAAGGTTGAGTGCAACATTTTTATTACCTTCAATGCTAATATTGATTGCTTATTTAGGCCTCCTACATTTTGAAAAATATATCTATTGTGCATCAGACATACCAAGGTCGATACTGCACACCATACACTGTTTTGGACTCTTAAAGACCTTTGTTTCACAGATGGTATCAAACCAGCTACAAATTGGTGAAGCCTTCTGAGAGAAAAATCAATATGAACTGGACCCAGCCGTGCGTTCAGGCCCTGTCACTGTCAGGTGTGTGTAACACATGTATTGATCCCAATCCTATAAGGAATTTAGGATTGTGGTTTTCTGCTCATACAGAGGGAAAAATCCTAAAGCACTATCTCAAAGAGGGAGAAAATCTAAAAATCTTCACCTTATGTGTGCCTTATAAGATTTTTGTGCATTTCTGGCACAGAAATCCCATCTATAGAAAATCTACAAAGTGACACTGACACATGTCATTTGTAACAATGCAGTTTCGGATATGACATCATTGTACATCTCATGATTACCTTGTATTATATTGAAGTCATTACCACCTGTCTTTGCCGCTTTGCACCTTTCTTTGCTAATCTTTGCTAAAATGTACATGGATCCAGAATAAGTAATGAGACTGACTGTTGATAAAGCTGAAAATGTCAGATTGGTCACAAAGTGCAGCAGAGAGGATTGTGTATCAGACTGGAGCAAACAAATTCTAGTCCAAATCCTGAATCATCACTTAGCAGAAAGTGATCCTCAAGCAGCTCAGCTTTCGCTGCAGTCAGTGACTGTTTACAAAGTGCCGCCGCACAGAAACAGAAAAGCAAGGATTAGAAACCTTTATGCAAAAATGTTTTCATGTAATAGTAACAAAAAGATTTTCTTTGAATACCATAGAAAGCCATTTTTTTTATCATCCCTGCCAGTTTTCTCATGGTTATCGGCCTCTGAGATAAATAAAAAAACAGTATCTGCATCCAACTGTGAGAAAGCGACACTTTATATTTACTAATGCTGAATCAAATCTGTCTCGAGTGTCAAAGTGCCACCTTGCAAAATGGCCACATGTATCACTAGATTTGGAGGTAAATTGCATTGTTTAGTTATGTGTAACACTCCATTGTACAAACTAACAATTAGGAAAATATTATTTTAAATCATTTAAGATTTTTTTGTCCCAAAAAACAAAAACAAACAAACAAAGAAAGCCTAACATTAACTGATAGCTACGGGTAAAGAGACGACAGACTCATTGCTCTCCAACTATGGTAGAAGGTACACTGGAGGTACCTGGACTGGCTTTAGTGGTAATCAGAAGAAATTTTGCAATCACAATTATTTCTAAGGTAAGTACAACTCAATTAACTGTGTTTTAGGGTGGCTAAGCTCCAACAGCCAAGAAGAGCTCTTCAGGCATACCAATCTTCATCAAAAATGGCTCAATGGGAAGTGTGGTGGACAAATATTTGGAGAACTCACTTCTCCAAATTGAAGCGTGGAACAGTGGCTATGTGCTACTGACTAGTTAAAGATGTAGTTGGTAATCCTGTTCAGAAAAACTTTTTGTTATACTGGGTAAAATCGTCACTCCATCCTGAAAGTAGTTAATACATTATGTATTTAGAAAAAGGGGGTTAAAAAATCGATCCGTGAGAGCTGCAGGTCTGTAAAAACTCTAACCAGTGGGATTGGTATCACCTTATCTATTGGTTGTCCCACATGCCAATCATTCTGATGCGCTCACTCATTCCTTGTTAGTAGCCGAAAGCTGGCCGCGCACTTTTAGTGTTTATGTATCCGGTTAGCTTAGCGGTTAGCTTCGAAGTTCAGTTTAGCTCTGGTGCTCTCACCGTATACTTTGAAAATGGCTGAGAATCGCAAGAAGCAAACCATGTACAAGTTTATGAGAAAAAGAGGAAGGCCTAAGTAGGAAGAAATAGACCAGAATAGACCAGAGTGGATTTGGGAGATTTTTTTTAACACAATCCTCCTGAGGTGCGGAGGATGGTCTTGCACATGCGGAGTTATTCAAAAAGGGACTTGGGGGAACTTCTGAAAAAATTGCAGACTCTACCTTTTAAGGAGCCTTGTGTAAGTTCCAGGGTTTTTGGAGACGTCTGCTCCCTCTGGAGACAAGTTGAAATGACACCAATGTTGTGCACATGCATGGGAGAAGAGGAAAATCATTTCCCGCTGTGACTGCACAGGTATTTTGTTTAGAGGTGTGATGTGTTCTGAGGTAACTAAGCTAAAACATTGAATTTAGCCCGAGTTCTCTCGCTAATGCATCGATTATGGCAGAGACTCAGCAAGGTAGCCAGGTGAACGAGAGCGCACAGTGCGTCACAGCCACACGCACGGCCAGAGAATTCAGCCTGAATCACTCTCTCATAAACTGACTAATTCAGCCTATAGAGGATAACTCATCTTACACATCGGGCAATTGGATGGGCATGTATGGGAAAGAAAAACAATAATTTCAACTTTCAAACTTTCACTATGCACCTTTAAACTAACTTGGGTTATGGCATAACATCAAACTCAACTTAACCATATTCCAATTTCAAGTTTTGAAAACAGTGGTATTAGCTAACTAATGTAGCCAGTTATCAGACTACTTATGATTAGCAATACAGGCTAAGAACGATGCATTTCTTTCAAGTTTGGACCCCGAACTACAAACCATCAGGAAAGCAGAGAAAATATTGTTGTATGTTTTGTTTTTTTAAACTGTAGCTATCACCATGCTTTAGCTATAGCAAGACGGCCATGTTGGATTTTCAGATCAGAGTTGGCAAGAAACTTTAGACTTTCCCACTTTGGCATTCTGACTTTAAATGAGCCATTTCTACTATATTTTCCAACCTGAAGCTTATGCATTTTAGCTTTGACACACATGAGTTCCCAATCCTTTTATTGTTTTTTTTTTGTTACTTTTTACAAAAAGTAGCAATGCCACTGACCAGGTGATTGAAGCCAGTTGTGGGATTTGCATCATAACCTGTTTTCTTTCTCACTTTTCGGAAATCAACAGTCAATAATTACGCCAAAGCTCACCTAGAATAGCCACCACCTCATCATCCTGAATGACTTCTAAGGATCCAGACACGACAAAACAGAGGCTGTCCACACTTTCACCAGCATGGTAGATCAGGTCACCAGGAGCGCAGTGGATCGTCTGAAACTCCATAGCCAGAGCCCTGAGACACCCATCGCTGGCCAGTCGGAAAGCTGGATGTTCTTTGAATACCTTGCGGTTAAGGTGAACACAAATATCTGCTCTCATGTCTTTTGGACAAATCTGCAACACCTAGAGAAAAGGAAAAGGGGAGAGAAGGTTTTAGAAGTTTAAATGGTCAGAAGAAACCCATCACAGCATTTGTGAAACCCACTGTCCAATACACAGTTTTGTCAAATACTCCCTGATTTACATATACTTTGCTTCCAAGGGGCAATACCTTTTACATGTTAAAGATTAAAACTAATTGAACTACACCTGGATCTTCATTTAACCCACATTAATGTAACTAATGTTGTTGGGCATCAAGTGTTGCTGCCCATAAACTCAAAACTAATAAAATGCTACTGTAAAACCAAATCATTTTCAGCTAATACATACTATGCCGGTCACATTTAAGGCAAACTCTTAGTAAACGTGTTAAAATCCTTCTTTGCAGAAAGGGAGGAGTGTCAACCTCCTTTCCTCCTGCAACTTTGTGTCCTTTTTGGCAATATGGTAATCAAAATTGTTGTCTTAATGCCAAAAAGAGCCCAACAGATTTTACTTTCACAAGCGGACCCTTACCGCTTTCGCCATAGTGCTCTGCTTGATTTATATATGCAAGAAGCTTTATTATAATATATGCAGGGAATGGGACGTCATCCAACAACTTGTAAAGTCAATAAAATGTTTTTTAAAGAATTGCTGTTATTGTAAATGGATTGTTATTGGTATTAGATTTTTTTGTGATCACTGTACAAATGTGTTTAAATTAAGGATAATTTTTTTTGCAATTCTTAGTGTGAGACTGTGCATATGTAATATTAAAGAAATGTATTCATTTTAAGGCTTTTTACACATCTTCAGCACTTTCTATATTTCAGTTTTACAAAAAAAGGAAGCGTAAAGGGAGGTATCAGCTCATGTATTTATTTGCTAGCATGCAGAGTGGCACAGAGAGGCATCATGTTGTTCACATACACCTCATCAACGGGATGCCAGGCTGTCACAGGCCCCTTCCTTCAAACAAATCTCTTTGAAGATGAATGCCAAGCACAAAGAGACTGGATGTCATTTTTAGCACCTTCGGTGGCGCCTGCAGCCAGAGAAACGCACATAGATCCAGAGAAACACTATAGAGACTCAATAGGCTTTAGTTTGTTTTTGATTACAAAAGCGTCATTAAGTTACACAGAAACTCTGGTGGTAAAATCTTTGTGTTGTTCAGGGTTTTGCTCCTAATTTCAAATGAAGCAGTCAACTGATTGGACATTAGACAAGTGGGTTTTAATTAGATGCACCAATAAATGGTTTCTGCCTTCAAATCAACTGAGTGGCTCCAGTCCAAATTAGCCGTTTTCAGCTTTAAATGCCTCATTTTCAAACGCTCAGCTCATTTTGACACCATCTGCATTTAGCTGGATGGCTAGAGGTACATGTGAACCATAAAAAAAAGAAAAACAAAATGTGAATTTGATGGAGAGCTTGTACGTGCTGAAAAAATAGCTTGTTTAAAAACAACAACAAAAACATCATTAAATTGTTTTGCACTTTGTTCATCGAGCAATGTGATTAATAATTTATTTCATTCAAAGCCATAGTCATTAAGTTGAATGCACCCAAATTAACCATCAAAACTAACCTTGCCTTGTAAAAAACACACATTTGGAAAAAGACAACAATATAAAATAACAACTTAAAGACATAAAAAATATTATGCTGTATCATTATGGACATTATTAATATCTACACACCAAGAAATAGACATATGTAAACAGTGTAAATGCAAATAATCAAAGTCATTGCACAAAATTATGTTTAAAAGGTAAACAAAAGAGAGCTGTGTATAGACCGAGGTGTATAATTCGTTCAGCGTGATGCTCTAAAAAGAAAATATGTTTAATAAAAAATCTGTTTTCTGAGCTTGATTACACACTTGTCCCTGCAGGTCCTTTCTCTTGTCACTTACTTAATGCTTAAACTGCTTTAAAAACCCGCCATGTCAACAGTCTTTTTCATTTATATTTCAATACATTTTATGGATGGGATCAATCTAACCCTACATAGGTATGTTGTCGAATTTGGATCATACAGCACGTAAAATAAGTATCGAGAACATCTCCAAATCTCGAAGTAAATATATTTCTAAAGCTGCAACTGGTATGAAATTGTCACCAGACGTCTGTAACAACCCATTCAGTCCAGAATCCAAAGAAAGCACACTGTAGCTGTCAATTAATTGTTTGAAATAAAACAGGATAACATGGGGTGAAAAGTATTGAACAAATAAAGAAAGGGAGGTGCAAAGAGGACTATATATATCCACCAAAACTGCTTAAATGTATATGCATGCAATTATATTATTGCATATTTCATACTGCTTTATTATCTTGGGCTATGGTTCAAGCTTTGTCATAAAGTCATTAATGACATTATACAACATACTTTAAAAGTATTTGATCAGGAACCAGTGCTTGTTTGCTAAAACAATAATTAAGTGCATAACTGGTCTTGCCCCAGATTTAATGTGTCAATTAATACAAAAATATGACAATGAAGGTGTGAGAACAAGAGCTGGAGTACGTGGAAACTGTCGAGTCAAAAGGTGCAGAACAACTTTTGGTCAATCAGCATTTTCACAGTTATGTAAACGCTTTACCGCAGGATCTGAAGTCGTCGTCAGACGCGAGGCTTTTCTCAACAAAACCAAAGCATTGGTTGAAAGAACATCAACACTGTCAACATTAATAATCTGATTCGGAGATGTGTTTTCTTATATGTATTTTACCTTTGCAATCTGATTCGTAATTTTATCGTAGTTTTATATGGGTCTTAAATTTGTAACTTTGAATTTACGCTAGAAATTTTACATTTTTAGCTTGTTCTCCTGGATCAAAAGCCTGACCAGCAACGGGGGCTGTAAATTAACATTCTGCTAGAAGCTCTATGGACAGTGCATCAGCTGCCCATCAGTAACAATATTTTAGTTGTACTGTCCCTGTTAAAGTAAATGAAACGAAAATAAAATGGAAGGTCTTGACACCAGATATAATCTATCACTAATTAGAAACCATTCCTGCCACTGTAAATTATTATCAACTGGACCAGTCTCAGCGGATGGCCTAAGGAAAGGTGTCTGATCACCGAGATGTGGCACAAGAAACATCTCATGGTGGCAGAGAAAAAGAAAAAAAGCTTTCTCGAGACCTCATTTATATTAATAAAGTGGATTAGCTTTAAATCAAGAACTTGTATTGATAGTTAGAAAGCCAAACTACAAAGTAAAGTCATCGTTGTCGAATTTCCAGACATTCTTAACATGATTGAGGCCTGAACTTTGTGTTGGTGGAGCTATGAGTGATGATGATGATGATTATATCTGAACCTGTCTGCTATCTAGAAATCCACCTTTGTGATTAGAAATAATTGAAAGATTTATAGCGAAATTGGCTTATTTTGGCAGCCAGTTAGCCTCGATTTAGGCAAAAACAACCTTTTTAAAACCAGACCTGAACGTATTCTGTGAGCTGAGACAACAGCCGTGCTCCATCAGGCTTTTAAGGCATGATAACTTAACCACTTCATCCGCTGTTTTTCTCATCCAGATGTGCCAATCACTATGAAAGAGGACTCAGTGACCCCTTTCCATCACTGCTGAGTCCAGCCTTAAGTGAATTAAACCTATTATTTCCAATTAGTCTTACTGATGGGTTGTCTTGAAGCTTCAAAGTCGCTATGACCTTAAGGCATTTGCACATTAGGATATGCTCTTACTTACACCAGTAAACACTGTCATGAGCTCTAATAATGACAACTCTAAAATAAGAGTTTAACAACTGTTTAGGTTATCACATATTGGATCTATTTCTTGTCCACACTTCTTCTTCCTCAAACACAGTCAACCGCTAGTCCCACCAGGCTGAACAGTTTCTAAATCAATTTGAGCACTTTCTGCAGTCGGCTGTTTAATTGCTCGATGCAGATCAATAATTTAACCCTTCTGGGTCTTTCAACTTGGCTCTTAATGCAATGGGAAGTTAGTTGTGTTGGTCGAGGGAAAAAAAAAATTAAATCAGCCAGCTGAAATAAATCCCTGTGCTAAATTTCCAGTGTGAAGCTCTGTTGACATGCTTTCAATGGTATTTTTCACAAATCATTTGAAAACAGCTGAGAAATAGAAACTGAATGGCTGCATTTAATGGACGGCATACAGTTTTAAGTGGATTGCTGCTAATTGAGCTATTCTTGGAACAGACATTGTAGCACCTGACGGCATGAAGTAGACTAAAAGATCTTAAAGAGCAGCACATCAGGTCCTGATCTAAAGAAATTCAAGAAGGAGGAAATTGGCATATTTCAAGCAGGGAAAAGTTACAAAGCCATTTTTCAGGTTTTAGGACACCAGAGGTACCACAAATAGAGAAAACATAAAGCAGAGTAGTGCACCTTTTCTGGGAGTGGCTAGCCTACCAACTCGACAACATTAGCCACTTCAGACATCACTTGTCCCAGTTAAGGTCATAAATGAGAGAGTTCTGAAGCCACAATCACTGCAGACCAAAAATAATTTAAATGCCCATCACATCTTTGTCAGAAAAACATCATAATGACCTTCATGATTTGTAGGAAAACATTTAGAGGACTGACAAAACAAAAGCTAGGTTCAGTTAAGTGGTTATCTAGAAGAAGATCTGAAGCACACCATTAAGTCAGCCTCTGAGCGTCTGAAGTGACCTAGTCAAAGGCTGGACTCAAATCTGATTGAGATGCTGGTGTAAAAGCGGACATGTCATGCTTTCAAGCTCTTCCTTTTCACATTTTTATTCATTCAGTTGTGCTCTACATAAAGCGGAACTGCAAAGCTTTAGTCTGAATTCCTCGTTAGATTAGCTCCACAGGACCTCGGAACAGGCCCCGTTCTGAGGTTCGCCTGAGAGCAACTTGTTTTGGTGCGTTCTCTTAAAATACAAACAAGGCACTTCAAACCCCGCCTCCCTCCATGTCGCAGTGTTCCACTCCACCTCGTTTGGCCATTTTTATGGTATGCTGGGGGACTGTGTAATGAATTATGTGGTTTAACAAGAGAACATTTTTGACTCATCCACTACCTTTGGCATCCTTCAGCTTGGACTACAAAAACACAGCTAAAAATAAAAATGGTGGTTATGTGAAATTCGGCAGCCGAAAGTCCATGACCTTGCTTAGCAGCCCCGCAGCAAATACTGTGAGGTAATTGTTAAAAAAAAAACTTAATAGAAAACTGAACGGTTGAAAAATATCACCCAAAAACAAAATGACGATATCTACGCAGCTTCTGGAGAGACTCAATTCAAATTTTCTGCATTCCTAGAGACTCAAATTACACAACAAAATGCATTGAAGGGCTAAAAAAGTGGATTTTGCATGATGTGTCCCATTCAAACAGGCTGTTCATACTTAGGAAAACCTTAATTATGACTCAAATAATTCTATAAAGAAGAATGGGCCAATATTCCTCCACACTTATGTAATAGACTCATTACCAGTTATTCCACAAACCTTAAGCCAATTGTTGCCGCCAAGGTTGGCACAACCAGTTACATTATAAGGTTAAGGGGCAATAATCTTTTGACATAGGGCCAAGTTTATATTGCTTATTTCCTTTAATATATAAAATCATAATTTGCAAACTACAGTACATTTTGTATTTACCAAAGTTATCTTCATCTAATAATAAAAAGTATGACAGAAAAGCAAAGACATAAACAACTTGTATGGAGTAAATACTTTCCAGAGTACTGTACAGTGGTGTTTTAAATGAGTTGATCACTGTGATGAAACACTAACTGTGGTCTTTGTTGTGAATAACCATAGACTCTCTTGTAAATATTCCTCCGACGCAATTTTGCCAGAAGTTTATAGGATTATAAAACAATGTTTGAGACATTTTATACACTGGGGTTGTTTTAAAACGATAGCAGTTTGCTTTTGTTCTACTCTCACATGCCCTTTGTGCTAAAGCTAATGTTTGTTTCATTAAAGTGAAGATGTTGAGAGAGCCATTTACCGTAGGTAAGATATTTACTGCCCACATCCTCTTAACAGAAACCCACTTCACAAAGATCTCTGTAATGGCTTTGTTGTTAGAGCAGGAGCTTGAGTTACACCTTTAATAACCAAAAATCTTCAAAGTCAGAAAATCATCTCTGCAGGCACCTTTTTAAAACTTGATGTCAAATTTATCAAATCCACATAAAAAAGGATGGGTATATTCACAATATTGCTAAGGATTTTGTTTTCTGGTATAATGAAGAATATTAATTTAGAGCTGATCCCATGTGGTTCACTGCAGTTTGAGAGAGGAACGCATTAAGGCGGACCGTACAAGCTCCTGGCAAAAATTACTGGTTCCCCACACTTGGAGAATGTTCATTAGACACGACTCAAAGTGTCGTCTATGATGAATGTGCCTCAAAAACATTATTAAATTCCTGCAATTAATACCAAATCAAGTTAACAAAGAAAAAGTCAAGACGTTTTCCAACATCATGACAGAAAAACGGTAGAACTTATCACGTTCTGGGGGAGTTGGGGATGAAAATGCAGAGGTGAGGTCAGCACGAGCATAAATATAGTGAAAAATATAGTTTAATGAACAGAAGAGACCGGGGAGAACAGGGGGGTGGGGGGGCAGAGGATCTGAAGTGAAGTAACTGAACCCAGGAGTGTTTATACTGGGGATTTGGATTACTGGAAGCCGCAGAGGTGAGTGACTGAGCAGGTGGGAAACACTTGTTAAAGAATGGAAAACCAAGATGCTGAGCTAAAAGAGTAACACTAGTAAACAAAAACACAGGAATAAAATGAAACATAGGAGGCTGCAACCAAAATTATCACACTGAACAGAGACAGACAGACAGACAGACAGACAGACAGACAGACAGACAGACAGACAGACAGACAGATAGATAGATAGATAGATAGATAGATAGATAGATAGATAGATAGATAGATAGATAGATAGACAGACAGACAGACAGACAGACAGACAGACAGACAGACAGACAGACAGACAGACAGACAGACAGACAGACAGACAGACAGACAGACAGACAGACAGACAGACAGACAGATAGATAGATAGATAGATAGATAGATAGATAGATAGACAGATAGATAGATAGATAGATAGATAGATAGATAGATAGACAGATAGATAGATAGATAGACAGATAGATAGATAGATAGATAGATAGATAGATAGATAGATAGATAGATAGATAGATAGATAGATAGATAGATAGATAGATAGTTTGACTACTTTTTAAAAAAAGGAAAAAGTGAAAACAAGATTACTAATTAGTAAAGATGTGAATGAACTGTTGGAAATCAGATGAAGGAAATTAAATTTCCATGCAGAAAAGTGGAGTGTGTAAAATTAGCCAAACAGACATAAATAAGCTTACAGATGGCTAAAAAGAGGCAGTCGTGAACTGTAGGTAATCGCCTGCAGTGATGAAAACAATATTTATTCATGAATCATGAATGTGCTTTGGGTGAGATAAAGCCAGGACATACACATAGTGCACGTCCAATACACTTTGAAAATGACTGACGAAGGAAACCAATTCATTTCCACAGTCGTTATTGATAAGAGGCTGTTTGTTGAATGGGTGCTGGATTATGTCGTACGATGGGCATACACGTCAAAACAATGCAAAGCTGATGTACAGAGTTCACAGCTGGATTGGGATAGAAAACAGTCCCTGGAAAGCTGATTTACAAGTGGTAAGGAGTAACAGGCATGGCTGTGTGTTGGCGTGCCACATGCAGGCAGCTTGGCTGAAGACCGAGCGCCTGCAGCATGTACCTGCAATGCTGTGCAATGTGTTGGATTTGATCAGATTCATGAAATCAGAGTGGAAGAAATGTGACATTCTAATAATTTTCAAAAAGCTGTTTCAGACTCTGATCACTTTATGTTTTCTGCTCTTAATCGTAGACTTCTCAATTGGAAAGATCACGCTGAATGAACCGACTTGTAATTCCAAATTAGACCGTAGTGTATGAATTTGATTAAAGCCACTTAGAGGTAAAAAAAAAAAAGGCTGAGCTTCACATTCAGATACAATTTCTTATACTAGTGTTGTGCTTGCTACTTAAAAAAGGGGGTATATGGATAATTAACAGACTTTGTAAACTTGTGATCAGTTGTGATTGTGATTTTTTTTGCATTAAAAGATGGGGGAGCAGAAACATAAATTTGCTCTCCAACGTTTGAAAATGTGGAAAGCAGGTGCTCCATTGTTCAGGCGCCTTTAGTTTGGTGGATAAAGTACCAGGATGGATGGCAGGACTTACGTCAGGAGGAAACTGACAATGTGCTTTAAAATGTCATTTAAAATGAGGTTGGGTGTTATTTTTCTGGGCGACTATGTGTCATACTGAAGCTTTAAGAGGCTTCAAACCCCTAAAGAAACATTAAACTAACTGCGAACAGTCAGAAAGATTTCCATTTCACTGAATATGCACAGATTAAATTAATAACGTATGTCATGAGATTGCTGCATCCTGCAGAGCGAATCAACCGATAACCAGGCTTGAATCGAATTGATGACGAACGTCAAGATTCATTCGTTTTGTCCACAGTTTAAACAATTCAAACCATTATTAATAAAAGAGGAGCTGTGCGTATTTGGTGGTGATGTTTTTGTCTCTTCATTCGATGTCTTCATCATTAAGTGATCCAATACTGCACTTTTGTCTCCAAAAGACATGATTCTGTTATTTTGATAAAAATATGTTTAAGATGACAGAAAAAAAAGTAGTCGAAACGCGAGAACATACCTTCTCGGTGTCTATACCGCGTGACATGGACCAGGTAGAGGCGATGTAGTCCATCACTCTTTCACTCAAGCCTTTGGGGACCTGATAGAGCTTGAGGAAGTCCCGGACGCTGTTGAGCATCTCGTGGTAACGATTAGTGTTGGCATACATCTGCTGGAAGATGGTTGTCACGTTACCAAAGATGGTGGCATAAAGAAGGGCTGGAGAAACACAAAGAGAAATGACATGACACCACATAAGGCCGCGTTGCAGATTTTTCTTTCTATTGGATTTTTATAGTTAACACACAAGGACTTTATGAAAGATAAGATTTAAAAAGTAATATTTGCTGTTTTGTTTATTTGTCAAAAATAAATTCTGTCCTCTTCAACATTAATCTTGCATCACTGAAGGCATCGTTTTCTGAAAAAAAAAGTATTTCTCTTCAATAAATTCCCTCAGAAACCTGCTGTATTGAGTAAAGATGTTACTAAATATATAACATGCATTATAAAAAGGAAAAATGTATGAAAAATCTTTTGTTTTTGGTCGAGGAAAAAAGTCTGAAGTATCAACTATGACATAAAGAAATGAGAATGTCAGTGTTTCTTTTTCTTCTTTGTTTTGTTAAATGTATTTAATGAACAGTCCAATTTATAAAAATCTCAATTCTAAATGTATAAGTGGAAATCAGCCTCTTAATGCCCGAGGACTCAGATGTGTCTCAAGCAGCAACATGGCCTCGAAGGAAGTTACTCATACAGAACTGAATATTTTCTGAGAGAAAACAACTTTTCACAATCGATAAATACAGTACAGTGCGGATAAAAAAAAAAAAGGTTTTTACACTTTTTCAAGTTCGAGACCTTTCCCATAATGCCTCTTCAGGGCATCTTTGGCATCAAGCTGTCTTTGGAAGTTTTTTTTTTTTTCTTTTCGGTCTCCTCGAGCAGAAACATTCAGGCACGGATAAACTGGATGAGGAGCATCGGTGCACAACTATTTTTAGGTTCCTCCAGAGAGGCTCACTTTGCTTTCAGACCTCTTCAGCACTTTCTTTCTGTGTGGCCCCACCTGAGTTTTATTTTTGCTCTGCTTCGAGGTGTTGTCTTGTCAAAAGCCAAAGCTCTCCTCAGAATGGGATCTTGAACGTTCTGGATACTTACAGTGAAAATGGAGCTGTATTATGTTTAGCCGTCCTCGCTTCACACCGTGCTGACATGTTTAGCTGCTTATGTCAGATAAAACGGACAAAACAGCCCCATGAGGGGGAGCTTGATATCTCGACTCGTAAGGATAGTAGGAGCCCGGTCAGATTCAGCGCAACATATCGGCTTTTACGCCTGAAGCTTCAAGCAAACCGCACATCATCTTATTTTAGAAAGATCTTGCTAACCAGAAAGGAATCATTTGCAGTAAATGAAAAAGATTTAGCATCAATTTTTTTATGTTACTCCTTTACTTAGAGGTCTCACATTAAAAAAAGAGTTCTAATAAAATCTCAGACACAAAGAGATTAAAATGTGGATCAGAGTCCCTTGTAATCTGTTCCATTAAACCTGAGGATTTTCCATTTCTTGGTCTGTGAATAATTCAACATCCTTTTGGCAAATTCCTATTAATGAGGAATGGCCCCAGTCTGGCTACTCGTCCATGAAGGTTTTATTGTTCCGCACTAATGGCTGCAGCGCTAAAAAGACTCACCCATCTGCAGTGCTTTGCAAAAGTATTCACACCCCTGGAACCTTTCCCACATTTTAGCACCTTATAACAAACTTTAATGTTTCTTTATTATGTGACAGACCGACACAAGGTGGTGCACAATTGTGAGGTGAAGGTGTAAGGATCCATGCTTTTCAAAGAAATGTATTGATAAAAAGTCTGGAAAGCATTGCGAGCATTTGGATTCAGCTTCCCTTTGAGGAACCCTATTTCTCTCTGATTATACTTGCAAGTCTTTTACAGAATGTCTCCACAAGCTTTGTACATATGGAGACTGACTTTAGTTTTTGTAAGATTTTGTCAGATTGGATGGAGAGCAACTGCAAACATTGTCATGCCTTGCCACAGATTCTGCATTAGATTCAGGTCTGTCTTTGCGTTTAAGTAGTACTGAGAAAATTATATTTAAAACGGATGTTAAAAGATTTCTTTAAAGAATAAAACAATTATCAAATTGGCGCTGACAGGTTGGAGTCCAGAGTGGAGCAGGAGACTGACAGTACAGACAGCAGGCTGCTCACAGCAGGAGACAGGGGGGGGGGGGGGGCAGAGATCCATGAGACGGACGAGGGTCATACACGGCGCAGGCCGGCAGAAGAAGGCAGACTGGTCCAAAAGGGCTGGACAGTAGGGCTGCACAATATATTGCAATTTTATTGTCATCACATAATCAGGGATTACAATATACAAATCACAAAGAATTGCCTGAAGTGCAATAAGTGTTAGCTAATAATGTAAGAGCCTTGAAGGCTCAGTATCCCTAACCTTTGGTGATTTTCTTTTTGTTTGATGCAAAATAAAATGTTTGAGAAGGTAAGGAGATGGTTAAATTGATCAGAAACTACAGCTGAGTTGTTTCATTGCCAAAATATCACAAGTCAGACAGCCAAAGCTGTTCCTTAGGACCATGTGTTTGAGATGGAAATTTGTTTTTTAGTAGCTCAATAGACTACTCATCATGTGGGGTTTATGTCTGCTATGATCTGAAAGTAGATGGACATTAACACTGACATTTTATTCTGTATTTATTCCAAGCTATATTGTTGTTGCAACCTTTACAACCATTATCTCATATCGCAACTTTTCCTAATATTGTGCAGCCCTACTGGGCAGAAATCGTGATCAGAACCAGTCCCGGTTGCGTCCAGAAAACGAGAGCTGATGAGGTGTCGAAGCGAGGGCATGGCAAAAACGGCAAATCAAAAAACTAGATACAGTGTCAGAAACAGGGGCTGCAAACTATGGATGCCGGATAGCTATTCACACACAACTGCTTTCGGCAAGCTGGCAGAGACTGGCTGTGGGAGGCAGGTATATATAGACGGGATCCCAGGTGGGGTGAATGCAGGTAATTGGAAGAGAGAGACATGTGAAAATGCTTCTACTAAAAACAGAGCCTGTGTTTTATTTAACCTTCCAACTCTTCTCATCAACTCTGAGCAGCTTCGCTAAACTAAAACATCCCCAGATTCATGATACTGCCACCACCATGTTTCAGTGTAGGGATGGTGCGTTCAGGCGATGTGCAGTGATTAGTTGTGCACAAAGGCCAGAGAATCAAATTTTGGTCTTACCTGACCAGCGCATGTTTGCTGTGTCTCCTATGTGACTCGTAGCAATCTGCAAAAGGGACTTTCTGTGCACTTAATTCAACAACGACTTTAAGCTGCTCTCCCTTTAAGGTCATAATTGTGAAGAGCATAATGAACAACTGTCCTGTCAACAGATTCTCCCTGTGGATCTCTGCAGCTCCTCCAGAGTTACCGTGCACCCGTTGCTTCTCTGACCAAGGCTCTCCTTGCCCGGCCTATCAGTTTAGGTGGATGGTTTTGGCTTGGTGGGGTTGCATTTGTACCATACTCTTTCCATTTTCATATGGTGGACTGAGCAGGACTCTGTTTAGTGATTAGGGCAATTCTTTACTCTGGTATTCATTTAGTGGTATCAGAGTAAAGGGATAGGCTCTATCTTACATTTATACATGAGTGTGTGTTAGTCTGAAAAACTTTCAAAATACAGTGAAGTTTGTGGTTGCAACTCATCATAATATGGAAAGTTTTTTCAGAGTTATAAATACCCTTGCAAGGCACCTCATATTTATGTGCCTTATCAGGACCGAATGTGCCTCCAGACCGAATATGCCGTGAATGCTTAAGTTAATCATTTGGGAAATTACAAAGCATTAGTCATAACCGAGCCCAAACATAATCAAAGTCCTCTTGCCAAAAGGGAAAACCTACTAGTGCAGCTTCAGTTCGAGACGTTATGAGGCGCTTTCACGGTGCTACGTCCTACATCACAAGCTGAATTGTCAGAAAGGCAAAAGAAAAGAGTGGAGCAGCAGATCAGAGGTGGCAACAGCTGGCGAACGCGTGTGGATCAAAGCTATCAGATGTCTGCTCCGTGTGAGCGGTGCTCTCCTGGCGATGGAGCCCTAATTAGCCCTGCTTGAAGGGACGGAGAAGGAGACGTGCCAGCCAAACATTTCAATTACCCTCTGATGACGATGACAGTAACCTGTGCAAGCATTGGTGCGTGTTTGTTTATTTCACAACGCTCAGTCAAAGTGCTGAAAACCTGTGTGTGTGTGTGTGTGTGTGTGTGTGTGGGGGGGGGGGGGGGGGGGGGTTATGCTAATTAAAAACGACTCATGATTCCTTCAACGGGGCAATCGTCGCCATCTCTCAGCTGTAGAGACAGCGCCATCGCAGGTTTCAGACCCAAAACATTCTTTGCAGCTTCAGCACTATTTAGTGAGACTTTGGGGATGACTGCGGGTCTTTGGAAGGCAGGAAGCGCTTCTCACAAAGGAAACTCGAGCTCTCTCCGCACAGAAGAGCTTCATCCGAGCTGGCAACATCCTCCCGCACTTCCTGCCGCACACAACTTCATTGAATGCCATCAGACAGCTGGCTCATTTGAAGGTAGTTAAAGCATAGTTGATAGAAACTCCAGCCCTGGGGCCACCAGTTGCTATGGAAACAGGACACACGTACTGTACGAACCCCCTCCCTCCACCCCCACTTACTGTTTCCCATGCCACCCTACAATCCCTCCCCACGCTGTGATCCTCTGCTGCCAGCGCCGATCCGACGCCGGCGGTAAAAATAGCAAAAAAATCAGCGCATCCATATTTCATAGAGGAGAGCCACGGAGTACGCTAGATTGCATCTACGACCGAATCCTCCCAAGGCTGTCTGGTTTCGAAGAGATTTAGGGGCGATTTGTCTTTCACAATGAAAATTTGAGACAAAGATGGGCGTGAAAATGAGTTTTTGCCGCTCCCCCCTCCTCGAGAGAGTATTCATAAACCAGAACAGCCAAATCGGAGCGAAAGCAGAGGGAGGAGGATGGAGGGAGGAGGAGGCGGGGGTGTGTACAGGATTGTTTCTCTTGTCTCAGAGGTTGAGACTGTAGCTGACAGAAGTACAGTGGAGGTGAGGGGTGATTGCGGTGGGATCAGAGGGAGCGCTGTACTAAATTGATCTGGCAGTGTCAGTTATTGCTCCGAGGTTGCTCTCTGTGCGCGGTAATGGCACGGCGCTGTACGCGGCTTTATGAGCTGCAGAGGCAGAGATCCTCGTCGATAACGTGATGTGGAAGGAAGGGGAATTTGAAGCCCTCTTAGTACATTTTGAAAGAGTGATCCGGTAACTACAGCAAGACAAGAACATTAAACAGCATGGAGTGGAAAAAAAACAGCCTTAGAGCCTGGCAAAGTTATTCGCACGCCTTGAACTTTTTCACATGGTTTTCACACGGAAACGTGTTTTCTGACCTGTTTTATACAAAAGTATCTGCAGCATTTGCATTCAGGCCCTATGACTCAATATTTTGTAGAAGCACCTTTTACTGCAATTACAGGGGAGGCATGTTTCCACATATACAGACTGACATTTCTACCCATTTTTTCTAATAACAATCTGTAAGTTTTACCACAAATGCTCAATGGGATCTAGACCAACACAATACAATCAGCTGAGGTTGTGGGTTTAAGGCTGCTGTCCTGCTGGAAGGTGACACTTCACCCTTTCTTAAATGTTCTTGCAGCCTCTAGCAGCTTTTCCTCCAGTACTTCTTCCTGTATTTCACTTCATCCATCTACCCCATTAGCTCTGACCAGCAAGCCTGCCCGCGCTTAAGCAGACAAACCCCACAATCCGGTGCTGCCCCCATTATGTTATAAGGTGTGTTGGTGTTTTCAGGCTAATGTGAAAGTGGGTTTTTTACCACACATAAGAAATGTCTTGTTTTCTGTTTTCTCTTCCTGCCGCTATTCTATAAAAGGCCTTTCCTTTCTGTTCCCACATTAAAACACCACGGTTTGTGGCTGTAACATGACAGAACAGGGAACGTTTAAAAGGATGTGAAGACTTCTATAAGGCCCCGCAAACTGTCAACATGTTGTTTCCTTCTTTTTTAAACCTTTCTGGGCCAGGAAGGACAAAAATGTTTGTTAGAACATCTGAATAGTTTAACACGTTATCTTACAGAACACCTTTGTAACGCGTGTCTCTTCATTTTAAGTCATAGTATTAATTTAGGGTGAATCTGACGGCGGTGCTGATGAGTTTGCGAAACAAAAAATTTTAATTAAATAAAAACAAATTAAAAAAAAAATATTATTATGGCATTGGGGAAAGCTCTCAATATTTGCTACAAAGTGGCAAAAGGGCCTGTATCGAGCTGCTCTGTTCAGCTTCACATCTACAAGGAGCTGTTATGTAAGTCTGGTTAAAGTAGTGATGAGGTTTCAAACCTTTTTATCACCAAACACAGCAGAACCAACAGAAGCGTTGTTTGGTGAGATATACCTATAATATACCATGGTTAGAATACTAACCATGAAGAGCCACCCATGGCAGAAGAATTCACTCTGAAATGTTGTCACTTTACAACCTAAACCCTTATCTGATATTATCTGATATCACTTTATATCTGGGATATAAAGTGATACATGTAAAGTCTAATAAAATGTATGTCTAAACAGAGAAAAACATTGAAAACTATGGTGTGCATTTATGTTAAGCATCCCTTCCCCTTGAGTGATAATTCTGATAAATAAATCTTTCACCTTTTGTCGTCTTTACCAGCTCCCCTCATCTAGAGACTGAACTCTTTGCCCATTCTTATTTGCAAAATAACTTAAGCTCAGTCGGATTGGATGGAAAGCATCAGTGAATATGAATTTCCAAGCCTAGCTAGAGGTCCTCATTGGAACTCAGGACTGGACTTTGACTAGGCCATCCCAACCCCTGAAAATGCCTTGATTGAAACCATCTCACTGTAGTTCTGTCTATGTTGTAGGGCAGTGATGTCCAAAGTCAGTCCTCAACGTTTGGTGTTTTAGATGTTGGCCTGATTCAATGCACCTGAATCCAATGACTGGTTCAATAGCAGAAAACTGCAGAGCTAGTTGACACTCTGTGGAAGTAATTTGACCATCTGAATCAGCTTATTGGAGCAGCGATACATCTAAAACCTGGAGGAGTGGAGCTGGACACTCGTGGTTGAGGGTCATTGGTGTGCAGGAAGGTGAGCCTCTGCCCCAGGTTTTCCCCACGCATTGTCCTGCATTTAGCTCAGGCCTTCTACCCATCAGCTCTGACTAGCTTCTATATCCACGCTGAAGGAAACACCCCCATGATGCAGCCATCACCATACAACACATTAGGGGGGTGGTGACAGGATGATGTTACTCTTCCTCATCACCGTGTTTTGCATGTAGCCTAAAATCTTTATTTCGGGGCATCAGAGTAAAGGGGGGGAGTGAATACTAAATGCACACCACCCTTTTCAGAAAACCACCTATGCAGCTTTTCCTTCCTTGCCCTGATTATGAGGTATTTTGTGCTGGTCTGTTGAAATCCCCGTAATGAACAACGACGTTTGTGGGGACAGCATGACAAGATGTGACCAAAGTCAAATGGGTATGAATACTTCTACAAGGCACTGTAAACTATTAAAGTAGCTCCAAAGGCTTTTGTTATCTTCTCATTTACCATTCCGGGACCACAGAAAGCATGAGCAATAAAATATAAATATTTTAACAAGTTATCACAAAGCAGACTGGGATAATGAGTAAAACGTCCCTCTACTTTGTCGTCGTGTTAAATCAGCCTGAATGGAGCCGACAGAAGTGCTGATGAGATTGAAAAGGAAACTAAGGGGAGGAGTCCATCAGCGCTTTCTCTGCATGATGTTAAATTTGTGCTACAGTTGACATAAAAGCCTGGATTGAGTTACACTTCCTACCCAAAAGGCTGTTATGTAACTTTGGTTACAATAGTGACGAGGTCTCAAACCACTATCTCCATAACAGCAGAGCCAACCGAAGCTTTGCTGGGGCGGGTGGAGCCTCGTTGTAAGCATTACTCCTTTGGAACCACGTTTAGAAGATTTAGAATACGCTGGGATGTTAATGAAAAGTAGTTGTCACCATGTTATGTCTGGTGTTTTAACTGAACAGCATAATCTGAATCAAAGCCGACCATGTTGTTCTACGAATCATCTGTTAGAGTGCTGTTTGCCCAACTTTGATGCCTCCATTCATAATTCACTTATTCACACATCCCAGCGCAATGCGGCTTTTAAAAGCATAGCAGGGCTTCTCAGGTGACGCGTTTGCGCCTCCCTAGAAAGAACGGGAAGCCCTTCCACTCACATCCAATCATCATCATGGCCACGGCGAAGATTTTCTCGCCGTCCGTCGTCGGAGCGATGTTGCCGAAGCCGATGCTGGTCAGGCTGGTCATGGTGAAATACAGGGAGGTGATGTAGACGGAGTCTTTGTTGGGCCCGCCCTCCCACTTCCCTGAACCGCTGGCGTTGTAGCGGTAGGGCCTGCCCATCGCCTCAGCCAGGATGTAGAGCCAGCTGTCCATGCGAACAAGGTTGGTTTCTTCATCAATCACCTCGTAGTCTCCAATGCTGTACCTGAAGGGTGAAAAAAATATGATGCCATTGTTCAGTTATAGTTTCATAAGGTTATTTTTTTTTCTACTTATATAAGGCATCATAGTCGAAAACTACTCCAAGTAAAAATTTTAATCAAAATCTAAAAAGTAAACAGTATGCATTATTTAAAAAATACTTATTTAATGTGATGTAATCATCACGTTAAATGATTATTATGAGCATAAAAATGGCAGTGGCCCAGTTCTGAGTATTCAGAGTGAAGAGAGTGTACAAATGCAAGCGCCTCAGAAGGCAGAGGCAATAATGAAACCTTAATTCTTTTTAAATTAAGCTACCGTCCACACGGGAACACTCTTATGTAAATATGCTAAAGTTTTTTTCATTATGTCCACGCTGAAACTGTTTTTGTAGAGCTCCCCAAGCAATGCTACTTTGGAAATCTTAAAATGCAGCTCATGCAGTTTTATGCGGATACATGCAACTCTTTATGAAAAATATCTCAAAGCTCCACCTCTAACCTAACCCTCTTCTACAACTTTATTTAGTGGGAAAGAGTAAAGGTCCCAGCAACATCTTAGAAGTTCATTTAGAGAAAAATGAGGAACTATTAAATCAACATTAACTTTTTCCTTCAGTGCTTTGGCTCTTTGTGTTATGTTCTCTCTGTAACTCCTGCTTGTGCAGTACCATAGCGTGAATGAGGTGCTATGCCACAAAGCAGGTTCAACAAACAGAGGTTCACAAACAGATTTAGCTAAAGTAACCCTAAAACTCCGTTTACACCAAATGTGAAAGAGTTTTTCGCATTGATCGCCTGCCGTTGGTCACTTGACATTTTGCCCCTCTTACACAAACAACTCGTGATGACAATGCGGCGAAATTCCGCTCAGCTTGCTTCACCCCATCAGCAAATAGGATGGGTGTCTATCTGCTTGCCGGTTCCTCCTGTCTGTTCAACTTACTGTGGCAGACATGGATTTTACTGAGCGAGACACGGTGCTTTGGTTACAATAGTGACGAGGTCTCAAACCACTATCTCCATAACCGCTTCCAGTGGTACTTCTGTCTGTTCAGGACCCAGTTTGAGGAGCTGCTGACCCGCGGGGGACGGATCACCTTCTAGGATCACCTTCTCCAATTGAATAAAAACAAAACTGAAGTAATAATATTTGGACCAATAGAGGAAAGATCAAAAGTTAGCACACAGCTTCAGTCGCTTCAGCTAAAAACCACAAATCAGGCCCGAAACCTGGGTGTAGTGATGGACTCAGACCTGAACCTTCAAAAGCATCTAAAGACAGTTACAAGGTCGGCTTTCTATCACCTGAAGAACATTTCTAGGATTAAAGGACTGATGTCTCAGCAGGATCTAGAAAAACTAATCCATGCGTTTATTTTTAGTCGAATTGATTACTGCAACGGTGTCTTCACAGGTCTGCCTAAAAAGTGGATCAGACAGCTGCAGCTGATCCAGAACGCTGCTGCCCGCGTCCTCACTAAGACTAAGAAAGTAGAGCACATCACCCCAGTTCTAAAGTCCTTACACTGGCTCCCTGTATCTCAGAGAATAGACTTTAAAATACTTCTGTTAGTCTATAAATCCTTAAATGGCTTAGCTCCTAAATACATCACAGACTTGTTATCAGCGTATAAACCATCCAGACCACTCAGGTCTTCTGACTCCAGCCTGCTCTGCATACCTAGAACCAGAACCAAACATGGAGAAGCAGCTTTTAGTTCCTATGCTCCAATTATCTGGAACAAACTTCCAGAAAACTGTAAAAGTGCGGAAAGCCTGAGTTCTTTTAAATCAAGATTAAAAACACATTTGTTTAAAATTGCCTTCAACTGTCCTAGTTAACTGAATCACCACTTTTTTGTTCTATTTTCTATCTATATTTTATTCCTACTTGCTCTTATTCTGTTTTATTTTGCTATGTTTTAATCATGTAAAGCACTTTGCATTGTCTTTGTACTGAATTGTGCTATATAAATAAATTTGCCTTGCCTTGCCTTGCCTTGCCTAGGACACAAACTGCTCTTGCTCTATCCCCGCTGCAGAGAGCCTGTCCATTGGTCTTCGGTCAGTAAACCAGTCATTGCTCAATAGAAATACAGCCTAAATATGTAACACATAAGATACATTTTTGCTCTTAAATAAATGGATGAGGAGGACCCTAAACACAGCACGGACTGAGAGAAAAGTTCAGATTGTTTAAACTCAAGCAAAATTTCCTTTTGCTGTAGTTGCATCTCCACCTGCTCTATTGGCCCAATTTGCACCACTCACATCCCCCGAAATGCATCGTTCGGGTTAATTTGCTCCTGATCGCTCCTTTAAATAGGGATAATATGTAAATATGGAACTAGGCATAATATGAAGTGGTTTAGTAAGTGTGATTTGCTCTGTGATCATGTGCTATAATTTGCAATGGATAAATGGCTTGGAAATCTTTTACTTTAGAGGTTTCTAACAAAGTTAGTGTTGACTTCTACTCTTGATTCCCAGCAGGAGTAAACTTTAGAGTAGTCCAAATACAATTCAAGTCTCAAGTCTCTAATGACAAAAAATATATATATTTTCTCATCAAATACATGTCCTGTATCCTGCACCTAGGCCTAACTTTACATATGGACATTTAAGGGATATTTTTATTGTTTATTTATTTCAATATGCAAAAAACTGCTTTAAATTACTTATCGAATCAATAAAGTACAATATGTATCCCTATCAATGATGGATTTCTGCCTGAATCTAAAAACAGGCCTTTTATTTTGTCTTTTTAATAATTTAATTCATACCTGTTAATCCCTGTTCACATTGTTGAGGTTCAGGACCTAAGTACTTACAGAGCGATCAAAAGTTGCACAGCTTCACCTGCTTTAGCTAGTAACCACTGATCAGGCCCGAAATCTGGGCCTGAACTCAGACCTGAACCTTTAAAAACATCTAAAGACAATTACAAACTTGGCCTTTTATCACCTGGAGAACATTTCCAGGATTAAAGGACTAATATCTCAGCAGGATCTGGAAAAACTAACTCGTGCGTTTATTTTTAGTAAAAACTGATTACTGCAACAGCGATTTCACAGGTCTGCCTAAGATGTCAATTAGACAGCTACAGTTGATCAAGAACGCTGCTGCCCGCATCCTCTAAGGCTACATTCACACTGCAGGTCTTGATGCTCAATTCCGATTTTTTGCTGATATCAGATTTTTTTGAGGTGGCTGTTCATAATACTATTAAATGCGACCACCATCAAACTGCTGTCTGAACGGTTCAAGACCGCAAAGCGACCTGCGTGTGCAGATAACAGAGGGAGACGTCACACAGCAGTGCACCGTTTATGGAAGTAATGGTGAATTATTTCAATAAAGTTTTGTTAAAAGAAACTCTGATACCAGCTGGCATCTATCGTTGCTATTATTAGAAAGCTGTTGAGGAATGGGAGCTGACAATATTAAGAGCACATTATAGCGGGACTAAATAAGGTAAAAAGGAACCCGCACAGCTATTAACAACGGTCTTTTATGGAGCGCTAAATGCTACTGGTGTGTGTGGATGTGTAGTGAGAGGCAGGAAAGTGACGTCAAAGATGTATAAAATGCAACATGACTGTTCAGACTGCAGACGCTTTGAAAAAAAATCACATAGATATCCGAATTAGTACCACATATGGAAGTGGCTTAAATCCGATTTTTTTGGGGGTTGAAAAGACCAGAATTGGGCCGTTCACACTGCCATGAAAAAGTCAATATATGGGTTGTATATGGTAATACCTTGTATGGAATGTGTGTATTCTGGAGCATGTAACAAAAGTAATTTCCCCCAGGGATCATTAAAGTATGGCTGAGTCTGAGTCTGAGTCTGAGTCTTTATGGGCAAAAACACTGGATTTGGGTCACATTTCCCTGCAGTGTGAGTAGAGCACATCACCCCAGTTCTAAAGTCCTTACACTGGCTCCCTGTATCTCAGAGACCTTTAAAATACTAAAATATGTTAGTTTATAAATCGCTGAATGGCTTAGTACCTAAATACATCACAGACTTATTATCAGTGTATCAACCCTCCAGACCATTAAGGTCTTCTGGCTCCAGCCTAGAAATGATACCTAGAATCAGAACTAAACACAGAGAAGCAGCATTTAGTTCTTATGCTCCACTTTTCTGGAACAAACTCCCAGAAGACTGTAAAAGGGCTAAATCCCTGAGTTCCCTTAAATCAAGCTTAAAAACCTATTTGTTTAGACTTGCCTTTATATGTTAATGCTAACGTTTGTAGTCCAACATGTCTTATACTGTATCTGACTTGGTGGCACTCTTCCAACGCAATGTTCTTGTCTCAATAATGTTTTTCCCTCCGTCACTGTAATGCTTTTCTTCCCTCCTTTTTTGGTTTGTTCATGTACAGCACTTTGAATCGTCTTGTTGGTGAATAGTGCTTTATAAATAAACTTGCCTTGCCTTCTTTCACGGCTGATTAAATGAGATAGAGTGGATAAAACTCGAGTGCAAGACTCTAAAGAATCTATGCCAAGTCTCAAGTCTTTAGAGCCAAAGTTTAGGTCGATTTTGAACTTTTGTGAGTTTTTGTTTGCGTAAATTTAGAGTCTGGGTCTGAAACTAGGGTCACCATCTCTCTAATCTGGAAACCTTAATCTACTCAGAGCCGGTTATGTCTCAAACATCAGTTACCATAGTGATGAACTCAATTAAGACGTGAACCAGCTTTACAGGACTGAGAATCCAAATCTAAACCTCTAATCTCGTGTAGTACACACCACCTGCAGTTTGTCACTATCCTCCATCAGATGTCCTCCATATTCTGTAAGATTGTTGTGATTCTGTTGATGGTCTTGTTGAATTTCTGCCATCATTTTACAACCTAAATAACATTTTTATTCATATATACTCTTCTTGTTAGGTAATACTGACTGCAGTATATTAATAGATGTCAGCATATTCAAACAAGTTTGGATAATCCTGCTTCAAATGAACCAAACAAAATGGCAAAAAAAATAACAGCAGAGAATAAGTGCATGTTTGTATTGAAGTACACTATCCTTACTAAATGCAATTAAATTTGTATTCCATTGCAGGTCTGGGTTCAATCTACAAAGAGTTGAAAGTGTCTGATGTTCCCAAAAACATTTTTACAGCATCCTCCTGAACACGGAATCGGTTTACAAAGGGTGGGTTGCTCTTTAAGTCTTTATCTTTGTTTTTCTGAACAAATACAGAGAAAATATAAAAGTGACTCCACATTGACAAACATTTCATAAAACCTTTTTCATCCCATTATCTGATGGATTAAAGACTTATGAAGAAATAAAGCTAATCAATATTAAAGGTCTCAGTTAGGAACAGAGGTACAAGATGAACGCAATTATACATATTATATAAGAAAGTCATTCAAATATATAAATTATATAGAAACATTTTGTCCAATCTGTACAATCTGATTGAATTGACTTTGTAAAGTGCCTTGAGATGACATGCTTCATGAACTGGCGCTATATAAATAAAATTTAATTGAATTGAATTGAATAAAGATGCTGAAATACCACGAAAAAGGTAAAATTGATCGTTCACAGCGAAATTACCAAAGAGGAGTGAAGGTGGTAAAACACGTGTGAAATAACCAGAAAGTGAATGCTTCGGATTGGAAGAAAAACAGTAGAAACAAGTTAGATAAGAGACAAAAAGATGGGAAACGATTGCAATTACAGACACAAAATAAAAATTACTAAAAACAAACTCAATGACGAGATGAACGAATGACCGAAAATACAATAAAAATACCCCCAAAATCCCTAAAATAAAAAAAATTAAGTTGACCACATAGAGTTGGAAATGACAAGAAAGATGTCCACTGAGATCTCAAATTAAGATATTAAAGAAAAAGTTATAAGAAAGACATGAAAAAATTACCACAAGGAGAATTTAAATGAAAACAGAGATTCAAACCGTATTTATAGAATAAAGTTCTGTAACCTCTTAAGACCCAATAATTTTAGTCTCAACAGGCTTTCTGATGCCTGAAAATGATCAGTCTCTCTTCAAACATTTATTCTCCTTTCTCCTGACAGATCTGTAATTGAGGTTGACAACTGATTAAACATTTATGTTTGAAGAGAAACTGATCTTTTTCAGCCGTTTTTCAAGTATCTTAAAGCCCACGTTTGGTTAAGAGGTTAAATCTAATCAGATGGGCTAAACAAAATAAAAATACATTTCATACAAAGAAACGAAGGCAAATTTGTGTCGAGAACCAAAATAATGTCAAAAGAGCCCGGCGACAAGAATGACGACCGTCGCAGTTTCAAACGTTTTATATCTAAAAAAATCCAACAATAGTCCCCTTTAAGTTGTTTTTTTATGAGATAAAGAAAATTAGTGAGCAATTCACAGTAACTGCTGAGGGATTTTAGGCTGCATGGAAAACAGCTCCTCATCAGGAGCACCTGTCAGAGTTAGCTATTAGCATATGAAAATACCTGGCTTCCTGCATAAAAGCTGCTCTTTTTAGTCTCCAGAATACAAATGAACAGAACTGGATGAGGCAGCGTTTACGCCTTGATTTCCTCCTCTGCTTTCATTTACTTCTCTCAGTTCAAAACAGTTCTATGTTATTCCTTTTTCATAAAAACAACTAAAAATCTCCGGTCTCCTGTTTTTCACGGGGAAGAATAAGCTTTTGTTTTTCCAGCCCTGCCGTTAAACCACCACTTCAACCACCTCCATTCTTCTCTGCGTAAAAGAAAATGACAGCCAGGGAGCAGGAAGCCAGCTCCTGCCGTCGCTGCTGTCACCCGAGTTGACGACGGTTAAACTTTTCTCCAGTCGCCGACGCAGCGCCGCGCGTGACCATGGCAACGGCTGAAACCACACAGGAGCTATTTTTACTGGTATCGCTGTCTGGTTTTGGAGCACCATCAGGTACATGCATTCAGGTCTGATTATGCTGTCTGGACCGACGGCTGACGCAAAGCGCATCGCTCGGAGCCTCCGCGTGAGACAGGAAGAGAAACGGCGGTGGCATTGTGTGGTCAAAAACATAAAAAAAAACAAAATAAAAAAAACTACAGAGGCAAAGAACACCCACAGAAAAGATCAGTATATCAGTGACAACAACAATTAAAAAAAGAGGATTATCTCTCTTTTTGTGTGAGTGAAACCTTAAATAATCAAGATAATGTCTGTATCATTATGGTTGTAGACCTTCTCATTAACATAATAAATCAGACACAATGCATGATGGAAACTTAATGCTTCCATTACACTCTAAAGCTCCCCTGTTGAGCCGATGATCTGATTAGATTTTGGAGGCCCATCTCTCTACATTAGCATATTAATGAGAAAAACAGTAATTCTCCTGAATGTGCAATAACTCTTTAGCCTTTGAGATACTGGCCTAATGAATAAAAACAAACACGTGTACTAAAAAAAAAAAAAAAAAAAACAGAATTAATGCACAGATCAGCTTCACGACTGACCTCCATTGTATGAAAGGTCTCTGCGATCAATGCTCTGCAATACTGCGGGATGAAAAATGTGTTATGTAATGTTTTGCTGATCTGGGACAAACATACGGACGTACCAGATGCAGGCCAGCCAGTGCGCCGCCAGCCCAAAAACACAGACCAGCAGCACCAGGACGGCTGCCCCGTACTCGATGTAGTGGTCCAGTTTGCGGGCGACCCGACCCAAACGGAGCAGCCGGACCACCTTGAGAGAGCTGAACAGACTGCTGATCCCCTGGAAGAAGAGCGAAATGTTAGAGAGGAGCTTTCAGACATCCTGGGTCTAGTTTTATTCTTTAAAGCTTTAAAGCTGTTCAAGATTTTCTCTTTATTATTTTATTGTGCTCATGCTATGCTGTTGTTGTTTTTTGCCTGGAAAATACATTTAGAAATAACTATGCATTTAAATTAATTTATTTACAGTTTTTTACTTCGATCAAAAAAATTCCCAATATTCAATAGTTTTTTTATTCCCTAAAATACAGTATTTCAAAATATCAGGGGGGTTTTCTTTTGGTTCTTTTAACCTTCTCTGTCGCACATTTTTATGTATTGTTCGTGACCTGGATGTGGTCAAAAAATATATTTTTTCCTAAATATTTTGTAGAAATTACCATCGTTTATCAGGGAAAATGTCACCTGTACTTTCTTAATTTGTTTTGCTTTTGAACAAACAGACCAGAACGATAGAACTTACACACAATAAGAAGAATAAAGTTAATCAGCTTTAAAAACATGGTGCTTCAGTGACTGTTTTTTTTTTTTGTTTTTTTACATGTGAGGTATGTAGTGAGCAAAACAGCAAATGGGAACATAAAACATTGACAAAACTGTGAAGACTTCTCAGTGAAATAACGCTGTATAAGAGCAAGCCTGGCTAAAAAATTATCCATCATAAAATGCTTATTTTTTGTTATAGCAGCAATCACATTAAAAATGGAAAAAAAGCTATGATTTCAGTGTAAATGCATTCCTTTCCAGCGCGATGAAACTTTACAACCCTGAGCAGCTATAACCGAAGGCTAAACGTCTACTCAGCTTAGCTGCCGACTGAAACGCCCGCTCGCTGATTCTAAGCGACAACTGCAATCCCATCAGTCTGCTCTGCAGCACGGTTGCTACTCTTTATGTGTGTGTCTGTGCACTATCTGGGTATCGATTCTGCCAAAGTGCTGTGGTCTGCAATGCGAGTACAACTGCTGCGTCGGCCGCCACTTGATCTGTCAGAAATGCCCATCAGACACCTAAACTTCAGCTTCTGTGAAATCACTTTCCAGCCCTTAGCTCAGACACTTGTAACAGCCGCTCCTAAACATTGACTTCTATTTGCTTCAGTCACTTTGTGACTAATTTGGTGGTAAATCTCTGTCACTCTGCTTTTGGGCAACCCATTTGTTCCAGAGCTTTAATTTCCTGCCTGATGCTTTCAGGTGTTTCTTCAATATTTTTTACACAATGTACTGTCCTGATGATGCCGTCTGCTTTGTTTAGTGCAGCAGTCCTTCCTACAGCATAAAAAAAGCCGCACAGCATGAAGCTGCCACTCCTATACTTCACAGCTGGGATCATGATCTCAGGCCTGCAAGATTCCCCCTTTTCCTCCAAATTTAACACACAATTCTCTTTCTTATAGGTAGCTGATTTATGTTGATATTCTCATGATTTTTAAGGTGCTGGCGTAAATACACTCACAGTTGTGCCTCCATTTAACTTAAATCTTGTATATCGACCTGCTGTGGCTTTCCCAGATTATTTAAAGTGACAGTAATCTTACTGATGTTAATGTAGAATTTCTAAATGATAATCCCCCCCCAAAAAAAAAAAAAACAGGGGAAGCTGTCTGATTTAATGTCAGACAGTGAGAGAAAAATGGCAATGTGTGGTTTTTATACAATGCATAGCTATATATTTTACTGATAGTTCCAAATGATTGATTTGATCCACTTCTCACTCATCATGTATGTTTTATTTAACATGCTTACTAGCTCATAGCTGATAAATCCCATTTATTGAGAATGAAATGTATGTGTCTGGCTTTTTTTTTGTCAGTGTTTTACATCACATATCCCTTTTGTCTTAAATGCGAGGACTAAATGAATAACTTATAAATTTGTGGCGCAAAAAGACATGATTCTGCAACACAGAGAAACCAGAGAGAGCATTACAGCTGCAAGAAAGCAAGATCTTGAGTACCAAGGGTTTGTCATAATTTATATATCCTGTTCAGAATAACCTAATTAGTTGCTCCTCTGCGGCATCATCTGTAGTTGCTCTCAAACTTTGTCACCTTTTCTAGGCCCTTCGTCTATTTCAGCTTGACTGGGAAGATGAACTGCAGCACACAAAACTGCTGGTGGCATTTATTTATTTCAGTTGCAAGGTTTATGCTGTTGCTACAGAAGTTTGGCAGGTTTATCCAAAGACTGACCCAGTTTGATAGGTTAACGAAGGCAATAGAAGGAGCCACATCTTACTTTGCAGGTGGCCAGTTTTAATTATACAGCAACCTGAGACTATTGAACACTTACAGGATGAAAAAGACATGGTAAGACGGTCACATGTTGCGGTTTGATAATGCTGATGTAAATGGGTTGTGGAAATGACTTTAGGGTGACATGGCACAAAGGTTTGGGAGTTTGTCTTGCAATTGGCAGGTTGCTGGTTCGATCCCCACACTGACTGTCTCTGTCGTTGTGTCCTTGGGCAAGACACTTCACCCGCATTGCCTGCTGGCCTCTTAAGAAAAGGGCTTTAGACTGCATGAGTAGTATGATGGAAAACGTTTGTGTTTTCTAAACTGTTTTAGGTCCTCTGTATACCAGCATAAAACTTGCCATGCCTACCCACAACCAAACCATGCTGTGTTCAACCTTTGATGGGATTAGCAATATAAACCTAAAATGGGCTGTTTTTAACCGGCAATTTATCTCAACTTATCTTTAAACAGGTTTATCTTTAAAGATAAGTCAAAACCACATGTCAAATTTAACATTCAGCCTAATGGTTAAAGCCAGAGATTCCACAGATGTTTAACCTCTCCTAGGAAACAACTGACGTATAATTCAAAGTTTAAAAAAAATTGGGTTACAATAAAAACTCAACCAAAGTTCAGCTAGGAGACATGTTAAGCCTTGCTTCGAAATACAGGCTAAAGCTAATCATTTATTCTGTTTATTTTTACATAATTTTTTAAATATCTCTGATTTTTATTTCATTTTCCATATTCTTGTAAATAGCCTGTTTTGCACAAAACAAATACAAATGCAGTTTGTACAGATCTTACATTGGCTTATTCACAAGAATCTGCGTCAGCTGTTTTTCATAAATGCATGCTTTCGTTCTTTGTACATTTCAAAGACCTGTACATTTGTACATTACGTTTTATCATTATTACTTATTTGTATCTGTATCTGGGTATCTTCCATTTGCCTGACACTTTGCTGCTGATACACCTGAATTTCCCCAGAGAGGGACAATAAAAGATTATATTCTATTCTGTTCCATCTTGATCGTTAAAAGTGTCATTAGACTACAAACTGAACCATACACCATGATTCATCAGTAAATAGTTTGCAATTTGATAGATCAACAGCTAAGTGGCATGTATTTTGTATTAGCAGCTTTTTTTCTCTAGTGGTATTTATACCAACAAAGCGTTTTTCTGGTACTGTTCGGTTCACTTGTGTCATGATGTGCAGACATTAGAGGCCACGTTTAAAGTGTCTTTTTCAATTCATTAGGCCCCTTCATGCCTTGTTTATCTTATGGGTTCTGTTTTATTTCAGCGGTCTGCCTGTGGATTTTATATCTGGATTTGCTCTCTCACTTTTCTGCCCCTCTGATTATATTTATTGTTTCCATCTGTGTCTCATCAGCCCCTGCTGAGATTCAACCTGCTTTGAACTTATGACTTGTTTTATTTGTGACGTATTCTCTGGTATTTGGCCTTTGGTAACTTACAACCTCCCTTCCTTCTGCAGCACATTTGGTATGAGAAAGTTTTATTAGTCTTTTTTTTGTTCATTTGACCTTTGACCTCTGGTGTCCTGCGTTTAGATCCTTAATTTACTGCTCCTCATGGCATCAAAGGTGCTTTGTCAGATCTTATTCAATGAAAGTAACTCCTAAATGTAATCATTACCATTCAAACATTTTATCTGGTGGCTGCCCTAAATCAACCCAAATAAATTCACAATTAGATACAGTGCCTCATAGAAGTATTCATATGCTATCAACCTTTCCCTATTTTGTCAAATTACAATCACCAGATTCAACTTATGGTACAGGTATTTTATGCAACAGGCTAACACAAAGTCATGTACTATAGTAATATAGTTACTTAATACTATTATATAGTTAAAGAGAAATTCTACATAGTTTTTAAATCTTTTTTTGGTGCAGCGTGCATTTGTATTCAACCCCCTTTACTTTGGTACTCCCAAACGGTTGGTTATATAATCACAGAAAATTATGCTGTTCTGGGTAGACCACATAAGAAGACCAAGCAACCCACCTGTCAGGTCAGGGATTAAAGCATAGAGAATTTAAAGCAGGGTATGGTTATGAAGGAAATAATCCAAAGCTTTGAACATCTCGCAGAGCTCTGTTCAATTCATTCATCACCTGAAAAAATAGAGGATAGCACATGGGCAAACCAACCAACACGTGGCGGTCTATCTAAACTGACATGCTTGGACCTGCAGCATTAACCACAAAAGCAGCCAAGAGGCCGATGGCAACTCTGGAGGAGCAGCAGAGATCTACAGCTCAGGTGGGAGAGTCCGGGTAGGGAGACACCCTACTGCAGTCGTAGTTCTCCGACATTTTTACAATCAATGCTGTCAGTTCACAGCAGAAGTTTTGGACAATATAATATACAGAGACAGAGAGAAAAGGAAAGGAAAACTAGTGAGTGGATTTAGTACTTAAACCTAATTTATGATCTGCGATTTATCTTGTCCCCTGAGGACTAACCCTAACGCTGGTGGATGAGAAACCTAAACATAAGGTCACTGGATTTAATACAACTTCATTAACTTCCTGTTGGAACTGATTTCCTGCACCTTTTGGGAGCAATTTCTTCCTATTTCTCTTTTTTTGATTTTAATAAAAATTAACAACATGAATTACAGTCAGGTAATGGGGTATATCAAAAACAACATGTCGAGAGCGACTTGTGATTACATTAAAGTTCTGGTAAGGCAGGCAAGGCAAGTTTTTTTGTATAGCACATTTGAGTAATCAAAACAACTTCAAAGTGCTGGTGTGTACTGCCGGCAATGATTGTAAAAATGGCGGCACCCTGCGACTGCAGCAGGGTACCGTTGGAATCTGTTGACAGGACAACTACTTGTACTGAACTTCCCAAATCTGACTTAATGCAAAAGTGGCACAAAAAGATGTCCCATTTAACTCATGTAGGCAACAGCAAACATATGGAAGATATTGCTTATGACAGATGAGAACAAAATGTGCTGCGTGTCACAGAAAACTAACGCTGCTCATCATCCTGAAATCGACAAGCAGCGGAGATGGTTTATTCAGCATGAATATGGAAGCTGATCAGAGCTGATGGGGAGATGGAAAGAGCTGAATACAGGCTAATCCAGAAAGAAAACCTGTTAGAGGCTGCAAATCACCTGACACTGAAGCAGACGTTCACCTTCCAGCCGAAAACAAACCTAAACACACAGCAATGGAGCGGTTCAGAATGAACTGTGCAATGCCCGTTAGAGACATTCCTAGAAGATCTGTGGCTGTAAATGCAATGAGAGGAGGTTCTGCAAACAATAAACCAAAGGGGCAGAATCCAAATGCATGCCATACTTTTCAGATTTCTATTGTTAATGCAAAAAAATGCATCATTTTTCCTCCACTTCACAGCTTTGCACTTTTTTTTCTGTTTTATCAAATAAAATCCCAATAAAATACATTAAAGGTTGCAGTTAGGTTCAGCCCCACAAGAAAAAATGCTGCCAGAGGAACTCCAAAGACTTTCAACTCAACTTTACGAAACTGTGGTCAGAAGTAAAAGCTGCAATTTTAGTGCTAGAATGAGTAACATTAATTGCAAGGTTTGACATCGGTAATACAAAACCATTTCTAAAGCCTAATAAAGAAGTTTATCCAAACTGTTAAGTGTTCATTAGGAAAGTAAAAGCTCAAAATGGTGCAATATCATATTCTAATCAAACTGAAGCCTACTTGGGTGACAGCTCGGTGGTTCCAATTCTTCCCATCACGTCCCATGCATGAACACAGGTAGAAGAGGAAGGGGGTGAGGCCATGCAAACAGAATGAAGGGGGGTTGGGGTGAAAAAGAAGAAACAAAAGCCAGCAACATGAGAAAGAATACTTAATTACTGATAAGCAACAAATAAACACATGAAAACCTGAACAATCAAAGACGAAACAGAAAAACAGGCTGATCTAAGTGCACAGAGTGATCAAGGCATGCGCTGAACAGCCTATAACTTCAGAACTGGCATGAATAACTTTAATAATCATCCACCCCTTCCTTTAATGGAGACCTGCCAGGGAGAAACAACCGTCAAAGTTATTCATGTCAGTCATTAAGGTCTGCAGCGACAGCGCCATGTTTCAGCGCAGGCATATTACTGACTTCATCTAACATAAAACGGACTGGATTCACTGAGTTGTTGGAGACAGGAAGCGGAAGAAAATCTTAGAAATGTTTTGCTGAGCACATCTCTTCGCTAAACTGTAAAGGACAATAACTACCTATCATCTTACCTTTTTACATCTTAAAAATGTTACAAACATTTATTTTAGAAATTGAGAATTGTTAAGTCAATAAAATAAGAACGTGAAAATTGTGTTTAAAACGTATTAAAAGAATTCCCTTGAAAATGCATTTTACAATATCAAGTCTAATTATTTAAAACCTGGTGAATTAGTGCATTTAGTACAAATTTAATTTGCTTCAGAAATGTATTTATAGTCAGTAAATGTTTGAATCTCTTCCTATATAAAAATCCCCAATTCATGATGTGTTCATTAGTGAACTTTTTTATCCAAATCTGAAATCTTTATTCATTGATTTATTTTACATTCTGTTATTTCAACGTTGCTTTTTTTACACTAAAAAAAGAAAAAAATACTTTTTAGGGAGAAACAACCCTGAGAATCAGGGATGTTTGTGATCAAAGATACCAAATCACATGTCAAAAGATTTATGTATCCATGGGGGTTAGCTGGATAAATTGACAACTTTATTTGAAAACTCACTGAATTTTTTTCCTTCCCCTAGTAAAACAAAAAAGTTACAGTAACCCCCGAACAGTATTTCTTATAACCAAAAAAGTTTTTTTCTCTTGTCCGTTTTTGCAAGCCGCTCAATGTTTCTGCCACACTTAGACTTGTCAGCATTTTGGATGCTGCAGTTCTGAATGATCCCGAAAGGACCAAAATGCTGGACTTGCAGAAACGGATCAATGCAGTCTGCCCACACTGGAAGCCCCATTTTAAAGATTTAGTACCGATTTTTGCGTTGCCTGAGACTGTGTGAGCCACCTAATAGTCCCCGAGAGCTGAAATCTAGTGCTCAACTTATTCTGATACACTGAACCTGTAAACGCCATCACAGCACTTCACACTGACACAATAACACACATAAATCATGAGCCATGGCATGTTGAAGCACTTTGAGGGACACAAACACACAACAATCCACAATGAAAACTAACAAAGCTGAGTTTAATCAATGCAAATTGAATCAAAAACAGATACCTTCTGGACCACCGTGCACAGCTGTTAAACCACCGCTGTTTTCTTGTCTCCAATAAGTCTGTCAGACTGATCTTGATCAATAGTTCAAGGAGTTTTAAAGGATTTATTTTATGTGATTCACTCACATATAACCAACAACATCCCTGGGAATTGTGTGTAGAAAAAGCTTTAAAAATGTATCTTTTATTGCAGTAGGAAGAGTATAAAACTACTGGTGTCTGATTATGCGTACGCTTAGTAATCCCTGTAAAATACATGACAGAAGAGCTTTTATATTCGTCAGTGTCCAGGAACTTCCTATTAGCAATCATTGTCTTCATGTTTTCTGGGGGGTATGAATATAACGTGACACAGAGGCCCATTTGCTTCTGCTATTCTTCAGCCAATCAAAAAAATCAGACATGTGTTGATCTTTTAGTCTACAAATAGATAGAAGCAAATAATGTTGAACTGAAGATAAATGCAGCCCTACATCACAGATGATGTGGCTTGATGGGTTGAGTAATTGTCTGGTAATCAAAAGGTTGTGGGTTCAATTCCAGCTTCCCCTTGCCACATGTCAATGTGCCCCTGGGCAAGGCACTTAAGCCCAAATTGCCTACTGAGCTGCGTCTTGTTGTATGGGGAGTGTTGGCCTAGTTGTTAGAGCAGTGCGTTTGCACTCAGAGAAGGATGCAAGTACCTGGTTTGATCCCCAGTGCCTGCACTCTGGGTCCCTGAGCAAGACCCTTAACCCTGGGTGCCGCACATGGCAGCCCACTGCTTCCCAAGGGTGATGGGTTAAAAGCAGAGAACAAATTTCGTTGTAATGCATGTTTCAATGACAATAAAGATGATATTACTATTACTAGAGTAATAGGAAACCAGCAGAGCTAACTGTTAGCTGATGCTAATCCTGTGTAATGGGCTTGACACGCGTGGAGCGACGTCGCTGCCTCTCCATTCATTTCTTATGGAACTTGTCAGATGAGGCGACAATCGCTTGCCCTCCTCCAGCAAAGGGAACCGGCGATATTCGAGCGAGTGAAATTTCAAGCTCGTACACGTAGATTACGATTACGATGCGACACAAGAAAGTTGAACGACGATAAACTTGTGTCAACGTCGCTTGGTACTACAGCCATTTATTTGGATGAGGTGTGCTCTTAAAATTATGATATTCTCCGTGCTGTTTGCTTGTCTGTAATACAGGATGAACCTGGTTGTATTTTACTTTTGTGGAGTTGACATAAATGCAAGATCTCAATCAGTCCCAGAAATATCTTCTGCCTTTTAATCATTGTCGGTCACGGACTGCTTTGAAATTATCAAAGGCTCTCCAATTTCGTGACCAATAAACTGCGCGATTTGAAACGCTGCCGTTGCTGTCGCGTCCCGTGTGTTGGGTCTTCACCACGGTGGCGATAAAAGACATTAGCCACTATTGTTGGTCACTCCCTGTGTGTCTAGCCCATAAGAGTCCTTAGAAAAGGGGACAAAAGTGAAGCTCAAAATAACAGCAGTGTGGAGTTTAATCAGTGAGATCAATAAGCCAGAGGTGAGGTCAGAGATGTGGCCTTTTTTTAATGTCAACTTTATATAGAAACCGCACAACTGACCAACAGATGTTTTACAAAATCATTAAAATACAAATACAAGAAGACAAATGATGTTGGAAAGCAACTCGAACAAATAAAATTAGCACACTCATGCTTTTTATGGGTGAAGGCAGCAAATGTTTCACATGCTGGTTATCAAGCATTCCTCTCTGCAAGTCCGAGTAAAACGGGTCATTCTAGACCTTAATTAGAAGAATGGTGTACTTTAAGAAAGATGATTGAATAGGGAAAATACATAAAGTGGTTGTGTTTCTCTATTTTTAGCATCAGATTATGCTACTGCAATAAAAGATTAATTTATTTCAAGGCTTTATTCTAAGGGTAGCCAATACTTCTGGAGGGTGCTTTATACTTTACAGCACCTTCTTCTCCCAGAGGCAAATAGGGTAATCAAAAAAGGACCTGATATTCAGAAATCCTCCATTCATCATACCTGGAATAAGTCATAAAAATAGCATTTTCACCTAAAATTGTAGAGCTCAGCACTACTACAATAAAAAAAGAAACCTTCTTTAAACCACGTTTTCCAATGATTCAGTCCTTGTCAGCTGTCAGAAGGCGTTAATGGTTTTTGGCTATCAGTGTCGCAGGGCTCTAGAGTGTGCCCTAGTTTGACAAAGCTTCGCCACTTTGCCAATTAAAATGTGCCAATTATCTCAAGATCCTGTGATGGCTCTTCAGCAGACCCTCATCATCATGGAAAAACATTTAGATAATTCAGAGATGAGCATGTCCTTCGTCCTGACTTATTTTCAACCATACAAGAGAAAATAAACAAAATGCTTCTGATTTAAATAGGTTATTAAATGGAACTTAATAGAGAATTAAAAGGTAATAATCTGTCAATCAAATTTAAATGTTTAAAACAGACTTTTAAAATTGGGTTTTGAAAACAGCAACATTATCATCTAGAGTCACCAAACGAACCGACTAATGAACTTATATTTGACTGATGCCCTTTCCACACAGCAACAGACTCACCTCATCCACGTTCTCGAAGGCGTTGATGACGTCGTAGGGCAGGCAGGAGAGCAGGTCGATAACAAACCAGGTCTTCAGGTAGTTCATGCGGATCAGCTTGGGGTCCGAGATGACCTCGCCGGCGGGCCCCACGAACGTTGTGTGGAAGTTCAAGACGATATCCACCAAGAAGATGACGTCCACGATGCTGTCCACCACCAGCCAGGTCACGTTGTTCTGCTTCGTCTTGAAGGAGACGTTGTAGGGCACCATGATGGCGGTGTAAAAGGTGAGGATGAGGATGACCCAGTCCCATGTGGTCTTGAAGAGGCAGTAGTGCAGGATGATGTGAGGAGGGGTTTTGGGGGTCTCCTGTTTGTACTGAGGTAGGATATCAGAGCCAAGCTGCAGCACCTGCCGAGTAGTGCACAGCAGCAAAAGTAATGGAGAAAGGTAGACACATGCTTTTCCCCCTCTTGGGTCAAAACATACTGCATCTGGAGGCTAAGCTGAACTTACCTCAGCTAGACGGGAGTGCTTATGGACATTTTCTCCTTTGTGAACTGTGGGTTGTAGCTGCTGTAAGACTCCCCTGCTGCTTGTTAGCGCTCGAGTCAGTCGGGCAAACTTCCCCCAACCTGGAGTTCATACAAACAGATTCTGGATATGTTTCCAGGCACTGTGTTCCAGGGGCCTTAATATGCCGTTCAATCTCGGGAGTTACTGCTTGAAACGGCCTGTTTTCTACCGCAGAGACCTCACTCACCAATAAATGCTACAAAGAAGCATTAGCAGCATCTTTTTTACCTTTCCCATCCAGTTATCAGATCTCTGTCCATTGCCCAGACTAAGCAGAAAATGTTTTGCTAACCTTTACTTTCACTTCTAACCAGATTGATTAGCATATTTCAATAACATCATCAGTCTTTCGGGAGCTCTATGCTAGATTTTACAGTTTTGTTCTTTCGAGATTAATGTTAAAAATTAAAGCTGATTTGGCTTCTCTTGTGTCTGCCTCATATCTGTGAAACAGTTTACTGATCAAAATACACAATATTCAAACTACGAATGCTCTGTACACTCCAAACATCCGGTTTTAGGGTACAGTTTGGGTGGATTTTTCACTGATTATTTAATTGTATATTCTGTATTCATTCTCATTTTTTGCTTCATGTTTGAAGGTAAAATTTTAAATACACAGACAGGAAATCAGAGACTAAATGCAGATCTCCCATTTCTGTAAAGCCTAGAGTCTTAAGTACCAATTATCACAATTCTGATTGTTTTGTAAGAACAGTGTTCAAAAGGTGTTTTGTCAGCCTTCCTATCATAAGCAGTCATTGAGTATTTGTATCAGAAGCAGACGACACGTCCTACCTCTGTGTAAAGGTTGGTTTATCCTTGACGCGCGTACGTTCCGCACAGAAATTAGATTAGCTGACACGTCTGCAGCATTTATGCTTCGTGTTAACCTGGCCAGCCAGATTGATAATGTGTAGCACTCTAGTCCTGTACATTACCATATTGAAAAAATAAATAACTTAAAAAATCTGAAACTGCTCTGTTTGAATCCGTTTGGGGAAAGGAGGGAATTTCAGCAGAACTCTCTGGTTTTAGCCAATCACGGTATCAAGTTAAAACATAGGCAGCAGACGTCATGAGAAAACACAGGAAGGTAAGCTAGTCAAGGCACTTCTTGCCGTTCTACTATCAAAGAACAAATCATGGATTCTTACAAAACAGATGTCATAGCAGAAGCTACGCGTGCGTCCTTCTGCGCCGCCATGTTTGTGTTGGTTCAGCTGTGGGCTCGTCACCTCTTGCTTTCATTGCACCGCTATGTCCCGCCTTAAACCTCAATACTGCAATATGACTGGACCGAACCGTTTTTTGGTTCGGTGACAAACGGTTGAAGCCAGAGCGGTACAAGATGGATTCTCGTGTGTTTGTGAACGCACAAATACCACAAGAATTCATCTTGCAGGCATGGTTAGCTTTGTGCGACTTTTCCTCCAGAGTAGCACTATTCTACTAGACTCTAGAGGGCAGTGTTGCACTCCCACACCAAGTGTACTACACCCCACTACACGTAGAAGTAGGAAACACTGTTTTTTTTTTTTCAACATTTTAAAGCCTAGGAATTGTTAACAATTTGTTGATCATGGTGATCTTTATGGGCCGAATCATAAAGATGTCTATATTTAGGAACCTCCACCAGAAGGAGCTCTTCTCCTCCGCCATGTTTTTCCGTATGGGATTGTCCGCATAGTTAGGAATTATCCTAGGAGCGCGGAGAGGAAACTTGGCTGCACGAGGACTTCGTTCCTGTATTAAGCATAAACCAGGCTTAGGAGAGCAGTCACTGTAAAACTAAAACTGATTATAGAGCTGACATTTTAAACTCACTTGCATGTGTCACATTAGTGATTAGTGCAACTAGCAAATGTAGCTTCTTTAGGACAGTAGTGTTTATGTTTATTTACTAAAAAACGTAGATCCTTTTCATAATTCTGAGCTTTTAAAAAAGGCTGACAAAAGTCCCGCATCCAACAGGTTCCATGACAGAAAAGAGGTTGAGAGGTTAAAGAGATAAAATGAAGCTACTTCATGTTATCTGGAGAAAACCTTGTTCTCTCTCACAGCCTGAATGAGCCACAAACATGTCTCAATGTGTTGGAGAAAGTATTCTTTTAAATAGATTATGTCTGTGATTCTGTTAATTTATTTCTTAACATCTCACTGATACTGAAAATAGACAACTTGAAATCTTGTTCATTCAGTGACAGCATCCAAACCGAGGAGTGCTGTCAACGCAACTGGCTAATTTGTATTCAAATTCTTCATTCAAACAATATTCTCATTTTTAGCTTAGTTCAACTAAACATCTTGTTTTCTCTCTGTCGCTTACTTTTGACGTTCTTCTTAAAATAACTGAAGCTCATTTTAGCCTATTCTTAACACATTTCCATCAAAGTCAGTAAATTAATCCTCTGTAACCAAAAATGTTTTGATGGATTGTGTATTTGTCTGAAAGGGTAACGAAGCACAAATGCAATGCCCAGGGTGGATGGTACCTGTACTTCATAAAAACACCTGTAATTCATGTAAAATCCCCCTGGGAAAAGACTTTAACTGAATGTGAACATATTTCTTTGGTTTAAATCATTCGGATGTTGATTCTCTATATCATGGCGTTAAGAAATGTAGATTGTCGGGTCTAACCTTTGGAAGAATCATCTTCAATGGGCTGTTTAAAAGCCGTGATGTCGCTGAACGTACAAAGGAACAGAACCACTTTCTCTTGTTCATTTCGAATTGGAGCAATCTTCACAAAAAACCAAACCGGCGTCCCTGGAAACACAGAAGACATATTTCACTTTATCATCTGCTTACTTTAAGAGGAGTTGGCCCTTCATGGATGCAGAAAATAACATAACTTGTATGGGAAAAAATACAAACATTTTATCTTTTTTAAAGTAATTATGATGTTGTGCACGCTGCAATGAGATTGTTTAATTTTTTGTTCAAGATTTCTACAAATTTTTCAATTAAAATTCATTCATTACTTTTTAAATTACTTTTTTTTTGCTATTTTGTCAAGTTTTCCACACATCTTTAAATATATACATATGCAGATTGAGCTTGTGTGTACAACAGATTTTTCTGAATGGTTAGGCCTTGAATATAATGTATAAACTTGAAATATCATAAACACAACAGCTAAAAAAAGTAAGTAAAGAAGCAGGAAACAATAATACACTTGTAATGTAAAGGTACGTTTACAAATCACAGTTAGTATGCTACTACAAAACAATTGCGTGTCTAATATCTTGGTTTTAATCACTAGATTTAGGATTATCCATAATTCAGTTTAATATCTTGTTAATTATACTTTTGATCTGCAACATAAAAGATGCACAATCCTTTAGAGAGCAACCACAGAATAATATCCACACTGGATTTTACTTGGATATTTTCACTGTTAAATTATTTTAATAACATTTGCACCAAAGATGACCTGATTTGATGATGAGTCATGACAAATTTTAATTTCACTGCTAGATACACATCATAATTTTTTCATTATTTAGTTAAACTTGGAAATATATCTCAGAAACCACAAATGTGCTATGTCATCAAGCTAATCTAAAACAATAAACTCAATTGTTGACACTTGTTGAAAGATTTTTAAAAAGCTACGGCAATAGTTAAAAAGTAGCAGAATCAGAGGCCATCACTGGGAACAACTCTGGTTGGACCAGCTGATATTAGGAAATTCACATTTTTATCTCCAGATAATGAAAAACTCTGGATATTGACACATACAGTATTTGTTCCGCATTGAGTTATTAATATTCAAGAGAGTTGCCTAAACATATCTATTAGTATTGCGTCCCAGTTTAACTGGTTTGCTTTGAACTATTTTTAATTACTTTTTAAATGGGCCAAAATATATTCTTCAAGGTTGGATCATAATAATGTTGTATATAATGATTATTTTTTTGCTGTTGACCTGAAAAAAGTCACGCAAAGTCCAAAATCAGTTTGTGTTACTTAATAGTTCAACTTGTGTAAAGGGATTTACACAGATCTGACCACGCTCCTTTGAAGAAAAAACATTTGCAATGGCTTATTTATTAATTTACTTAACAACCTGATTAGACCTACTTAGGTTTAGTAAAAAAAAAGAAAAATAAAAAATAAATAAAAAATAAAAAAAAGAAACACACTCATGGTTTCTGTGTAGTCTGTGAAAGTGTGAAAAGTATTGAATATTTAATATTTCTAGACTTGGATAAGTATGAAAAACAAACAGGGTAGGCCTTGGTCAGATTTCGTGTCCTGGCTCTACATTTGATAACAGAAGCTGTAATATTCTGTTATACTACACCTGCACGCTGAAACAAACAGAACCACATTTTCATTTGGAAGGTTTTTTTCTGTTCCAGTCCGGCTCCTAAACCAATTAGCACATTTCTACAGACACTGAAATGTTCCGGGCTGCCTTTGAACTCCGGCTCCACACTACACAGGCTCTGAAAGCATTTGCATTACAAAGGAGAGGAGACTCTCGTTTCTCCTTTTCTTCGCATCTGCCACTGCTACTTACTGTTCTTCTTGTACATCAGGATTTCAAATGAGTTCATCTCATAATTCTCAAACGTTAGTCGGACTTTTTCCGTCGTGTCCTTGTCGGTGAGCTCCCCGTACATGAAGCTGAAAAGAAGCGAGAGAGGAAAAAAAATTAATATTTAATGGACAGAGCTGCGCAGATTGCTGAGCAAAGCTAAATTTATGACGAGGTAAATCCAAGAAGCAACTGTTTTTTTGTTTTTTTGTTAGTATGCGTCAAGTTAGAAAAATAATTTCCTTTTTTCTCTTTTCCTAATCAGCTCTGCTATCAACTTCAACACCACCCTCAAGCTGTCAAATTTACCCTTGTCATTTGCAAATGAGCCGCTGCTTCTACCTCCATTATTGTTGTCAACTCTCAAGAGTCACTTTTCAGCAACATGCAAAATACACCACATTGTCCAGTGTCTGTGAGAGTAGAACTGGGCGATAAAACGATGGCAGTGCATCGAGAGAATATTTCTTTGATAAAGATTTGAGAAAGAGTCAATCTAGACATTTACTATACAGATAAGATAAATAGCCAATGTTAATAAGAGTTGCTCAGTGCTCGACCAATTATGTGACAATTTAAGTTGACACCGATAGCAAAGTAGCAGCCAGGTATGCTATTGATAATGTTTGTGCAGCTGCAGCCTCTTACTTCAGGTAACAGGAAGGACATCGTTGAAAAAAGAGAAAAAATGAGTGCCCCGAACAAAGAAAAGACAGAAAAATGACATTGTTACACTTAAGTCATGTGGAGGTATTTTGGCTATTTCACATCGGACGATAAAACAAAGAAGTGTCCACTGCAGATTATGTCTAGCACGGGTTCCGACCACTGAGCTATATAATACACTGGAGTGCTAATCACCGTCTGTTTGAACGAGTCGCTTTGAAGCCACCAGCCGCCATATTGGTACTCCCTATTTCCCCCCAGTAACTATGGAATATGTGCGCTACAGCATCGAATAACGAGGATTTTCTCATGTTCAGGGGGGGCTTAAGACTTTTAAAATGTCAAATGCCATATACTTTTATGTTATGTTCTAAAACTATCAAGTGCTGAGAAAGTCATGTGCTGAAATATTTTGCATTTTATTCATTTAAATATATATGTTTAACATTTATAAATATATAAATAACAATATACAAAAACATATATTTACATATGTGTATACATATATATATACATAAATACATATACACATACTTATATATACATATATATATATTTAATATGAATAACATGTAAAATATTTCAGCACCTAATTTCCTAGTAGTTGATAGTGTTAGTACATCCACTGACTGTAGAATTACCTGTAAAACGTTTTCACTCAGCCAGAAAACTGCTTGTTGTTTCAAGCAAATCCTATGGGATTCTGTGAGAGTAGGGAGTAGCAAGATGGCGGCCAGTGACTTCAGTTTTTCGGCAAAATCAGCACTCCAGTGTATTATATAGCTCAGTGGTTCCGACAGAGTTGTGGAATACCACCAATCTGGTGTGTCCCCTGAACCAGAGACACCCACTGGAAGACAGCAAATGTCAAATTTTACAATCCCACAAAAGAGCAAGTGTTCCCTCCCTCTCTCTCTCTCTGGTTCATTTAGGCTGCTTTCACTTATTCTTCCCTTGCAGGCAGCTCTCTGCTGCTCATTGAACAGAAGAAATTTAGGAATCCTGTGCAGAAAGGTGTTGCTAATTTCAGCCAACGTTGTGTTGCAGATTTTTTTGACACAGGCTGCCTGGACAAAGTCAAACACCATTGTTGGGCTGATTGACATTGCAGGAATGTAATGTTTATTTACAGGAAAATCACAATTTTACAACAGTTTCCCTGTGTGAGCACTACTTTGGGAAGCTGAAGGATGAGAACGAAAATTAAAATGCAAAGTTTTCAGGGCAAACTTTAAATATGTCAGAAAGACAGAGCCGTAACATTTTCCCTCAAGGCGAGCAATGAGTGACTTCCGAGTGTCTGTGTTTGCACAAGGGCAGCTGAGACGTAGTTCATCAGTAGCAGACGTGGGAGGTTTTTACCCTCTTTGTGAGGACCCACGCTGATAACATAGGCCTACGTTTGTGTCTCCCCTCGCTTTTAACCCCCCACCCGCTTTAACTTCGAGCATGCTGGCTTTGGCTTCGCTTTATACATAGGACCATTAACTGAAGGCTCATGCCGTGCAGACCAAACAGATCCTTTGCAATGCAATTTTATTGATTGTGGGTGGGCGATGCATAAAAGACAAGGCGAGACGCTGCAACTGCATTCAGTTTAACCTGCTACTTGAGAGTAGCTCAAATAACAAATTCATTGACATGACTGAAGATTTCGTCTGCTAATGTGCTTTAAACATTTCAGGGATCTGTTATCGTTACAGCCCATTTATGACCAAAATGATATAACAAGCCAGCTGGATTTAATTGTGATTTCTTTTGCTGTGATTTTATTTTTCTACAAAATGTCTGACAAGTGTCTCTGCTCTTTTGTTCAAAGTTGTTTTGCCTTACCATGGGTTTTTGCACAGTTAAAATCACACATGTTAAAGGGTAAAACAAAAAAAACAAAAAAATTTAAAAAAAGCAGAGTACTGTCTATGCTGACTCAATTGTTATAAGAGGGTTCTTTAGAAACATAATTCAAATGGAGAGCTTTTCAGTCAAAATTTCAGTTTTGTTTTCTGTTGACAAAGAAAGGTACTAATATATGTAAATGAAAGCAGGACACAGTAAAATAAATAAAGAAATATTTCCCTTTATAGATTTGTCTCTGTGTTTAACCCATCCCTTAGGGAGCAGTGTGCTGCCAACACTGAGTGGCACCCAGTGAGCAATCTGAGGCCAAGGGTCTTGCTCAAGGGACCGAGAGTGACAGACTGAGTTTCAAACCGTCGACCTATGCTCAAGCGCTTGGCTCTCTCTCCACTAGGCCCCCACTCCCACGCATGCAGAGGATGGAAGCTAAAGCTGCGTTACGTTTATCTCGTAACTTGTAGGATTGCGTTCCAGTTTCCCTCTTGTCTGACAGTAGGAAGAAACATGAACGGCCGTACCAAAGCCATAGTTAAAAGTACAAGTCTCAGAATGCTTTTTAAAGAAAATTTTACTGTAAAATCTTTGTCTCCTATTAAGTCATTCTGAACTTTTCAAATAACCACGTTAAACAACGATAGTGGACGATTCTTCATTGCTCATTTAGCTGTGATGTCAACTGTTAACACTGTTAAAACAATAATAGTGGCAATATCACTATTCTAGAGTATTATGGGCATATAAACAGCACTAAAACAACCTGTCTTTTAAACAATAAGAAATAGTACCTTTATGACTGACTAAATGTTACATAAGTAATATGTATAAGTAAGTTTTACTCAATGTTGCCGTGAGTAGCAGCCTTCATGAATGCGGAAGTCGGGTATGATCCAGTTCCTCTGACTTTCCTACCCATAACTCCCACATTAGGGGCCATTCAAGATGAAATGGTATACGAAATTAATCCATGTACTAATTAATTAATGACAATAAAGAGCTAACAACATGATAGGACAGAATGGTGCAGCAAAATAAAAGTTGGTCATTTATTTACAAAATAGTAACTTTGCGATTCTTTTGGTGGAGGGAAAATAGCGGATAAAGGTATTTAAGCCAGACTGACCAGTCACAAAAATCCAGCAGCAGGCATGTGACCGCAAGTGATCTGTTTTTAAGTAGAGTTTATTGTTGTGTTGTAAATCCCCACCCTCTTGTACCCACCACCAACACCACCCCCACCTCCAATTTCCTATCACCACTGAAACCAACCTGTTTAAGTTACCTCGACTATGTAAGAGTGACCAATTATTAAGCCAGAATTAATCCACAAACTTGATGGCTACATAAATCGTACATTTTGCAACTTGCCAATATACCTGGGAGTGAAACCATGGAACCGTATTCACCTAAATTCAATTGGGATTAATTTGCTTAGTCAATGAACTCAAGCCAAGCCAGCAGACAGTCCTTTAAATCCACGCGTTAAAGCAAATAGATCAGAAGTTAAAACGCACAGATGCCTTGGACACATCTTCAATCCAACAACGGATCATATTTATACACAAACCAGAGTTTTATGGTAGAAAATAAACATTATAATCAAATGTTCCACCAGTTATAGTAGAATACGGTCAAAGCCTCCTCTTAAAAGTAACCAATTAAAATGATTAAATTCATGTAGACATTAGTGCTACATCTGAAAGAACTGTCACTAAATATGTCTTGTTTCACATCTAAAGACTGGAATCAAAAGACAAATATCCATGACCTCTAGTTGGCAAAATGCTAAATATGCTCAAAGTAGGAATTTAACCTAAAGATTGGTGAGGAGGCCATAAATCACTAACCACGCTCCAGAAGCACCTTACTTTGTGTGTTACGGCTGCCTTAAGCAGCAGTTTCCAGCATGATCTAAATATATCTCGTTATGAAATACAAAAGGAGGCTGTATCTAATAAGACAGTCTGACGCTTTCAGCGTAGCGCTTGATGTAATAACACTGATTAATGTAGCCCCTCGCTCGTTCTGTCTTTTCTTTGCAGGAAGAAGAGTGACTTTCTTCAAAGAAAAAAATATTGCATAATAATTTCTGAAACAACTTCCCTGTCATGTGGGTAAATTCCCAAAGGTCTGCCATGGTGTTTACAAGATCCAGCACGGATAAAAGCATCATGGAGACACAGGAAGATCAGTTAAGATGAAAATAACATCTTTGATCTCAACACATCTACAGCACAGAGGAGCTTAGGGTTTAGACTCTGGGGGGATGAGTACACATTCAATGTTTGCATCACCCTCAAATGCATCCAGAACCCACAATGAGTTAATATTTTATGGCCGCACAACGAGGCTTAAAAAGATGGTTGTGGACAGAAACCAAAAAGGGCTCAAAGACGATGCGATGATTAAAGCCAGAGTGAAATGTCTGAAGAGAAATGAAAGCGGAAAGTGAAACTTTCCGCACGGCTACTTGTCCAAAAACGAAATACATGTAGAGAAATTCTACAAATTAGGTGTATCATTAAAAATCTACCTCTTAAGAACTTTATTATGAGGGTTACTACTTAAAACTTTGCAAAAATAAGTGAAAGGGACGGGAGGGAAAAAAGATCAAAGAGGTACATTCTGGACGCAAACAACAAAATAAAAAAATGTACAATTAAATAATTTAATCAAATACATAGTAATAATGACACAACCCTTTTGTTCTTAATGTTTGACAATAGATCTTTTCCTTTCTTAGATAAGTTAAAATTAATAAAATTATTTCTACTGTATAAATACCAGAATAAAAAGGGAGAGGATTATTTTTTTTAGATTATATTTAAATTTTCTTCAGATTTAAAAGTTTACACACATTTCCTCAGTATTTGGTTAACAAGCTTCTTGCAATATTTTGCTGTAATTCTGGCTCATTCCTCCAGATAGAACTGGTGTAACTGGATCAGGTCTGTAGCTAGAATACGCTCCTTTTCAGCTCTGCCTCCAAATGTTTTAGGGAACTGAGATCAGAGTCATTGTTCGTTTGGAAAATCCATTTGTATCTGAACTTAAACTTCCTCACGGATTTCTTTAGATTTTGCTCTGATATTTCCAGTCATCTTCTGCCCATTGTCTTTCTATTTCATGCATTGGACCACCTGGACATGCACACAGTATCATGCTGCCACAGAAAACAATGAAATGTTTCCATAAACATGATTATTCTCGTTAGGGGTGTTCATTTTTGACCGTTTGTCCCAATATTGGTTGATTAGCTGTGGAAGAAAATATGCACCAAGAACAGTGCAAGCTCATTAACTCTACCCAAGTTCGGCACGGGTTGCTGGGAGACTGAGAAGACATCCTGGAACTCACCAGTTGTTTTTTTCCCTCACGGTTCGTACTGGAATCCAGGATGTATCTGTCAAGCTGTCAGAGGAAAGCTGTAGAGCTACTTTAACTGATCAGGACGAGGAATTACAAACGTGCCGCTGCTCAGAGAATGTGATGACTTGCACTTTTGAGAGTTTAGGCTCTTCGGGAGCTTCCACTTGAAGGGAGCCATCTTACAGCCTATTGTGTTGTAGAGATGCATCCTGTCCATTCTTGGTGGACAGGAATGTAGCCGACATACTATTGCTAACAGCCCATTTAAATAATGTGCCATTTAAAGCCATTTCCCTGACAACCGCAGCTGAAATGTGTCATGTGGCAACAACTCCCTTTGGGTTGTAAAGCTCAGCTTGCTGGCATGTTTGATTCTAGCATTAGCAGATGTTGCTAAAATACTTAGAGCAGAGGTCCTCAGGAGCCACTGTCCTGCATGCTTTACATGTCGGTGCCCATCACGCCTGAATCAAATGATTGCATGATGTCCCCTGCAGCCATCAAGGGCTGCAGAAGCCTGTTAATCGCCCGGTTATTTAGGTCACAGTGGGTCCTAAAGACTGCTGGACTTAAAGGGTGACTCACCCCCAAAACTACTGTTTTCTTTTGCTAATGTATTGTTTACATGGATGTCTTACAGCGCTGTCTACATGTTGTGGTCGTTATCTTGACAATTTACTGCACATTTGTTCCAATCCTGCTCTTGTGTCTAAAACTGTCTTGTGTTGCGCCCTCCTCATGTTTAACAAATGCACAGCATTTGAATATTGAATCGTCAGTATTGACATAAAAATATATTGTGACGTCACGTAGAAACACTGACATCGGTAGCTTGGTGGGGTCTGAAAGCGGCTCCTTCTCATACATGCCTCCGTGGAGAGTTAGAGTGGGAATAGTAAGCGTTGCGATTTTTTTTTTCAGGTTAGCGATTTATTATTTTAGCATTCAGTTAGTTTATTTAGCATTTATTTACCTTGTTCTGGTAGCCCCGGACTACGCCCAGCCCTCAACCCCGCACGCTCCCTGGTCTGCCAGGCACCGCCTCCTTTAGCACATTTCAGATATCATATGTGGGCAGAGTAAGCTCCCACCCCCATCTGATATGTGATATATAGAAAATCTATATTCCAACAAGATGGCACAGTAAATATTTTCCCTGGGACCACAGCTGTGCCGCTCATTAGCAATATACAGGAAATAGGCCCTCACGGGATAACTTCTGGATGGATGACCATGCGCCTGCTGGTACCTAGTTATTTAACCCTGACTGAAGCAATAAGTAGCTTCTAATTTTTTTAAACAACCCTGTATGAAGACATCTTGTGGTCAAATTACAGACATGCACCAAAAACAATACTTTAAGGAGATTGCTTAAACTACTGAACAATTACTATTAACAACTGTCCAACGCACTATTAAGAACTGGAATTATAGAGTAGGAACCATCATCTTCGTGTAAGAAATTAGGTATTTAAAAAATTGAATGAAAGTGATCGACGATTAGGTGAAATTAAATTATAAAAAAGCAACAGCTGAACCAACAGCTTTGTTCAATATGCAAAGTAAGCGACTTCCACACTCACAAAGACAAGCCAAGGCAAGTCAAGGCAAGTGTATTTATATAGCACTTTTCAGTAACAAGATGATTTAAAGTGCAATGGCAGGGGAACTCAAGGGATTGGGACTAAACAGCTGTGAAGCCTTAAGAAAGCCACTGATCAGCAGAGCCGCCTTAATGCACGGGCTTACCTGGGCTGCTGTCCAGGGGCCTACAGCGTTAGAGAGCCTATCATTTGAGGCCACATCATGAGCTAAAAAAATGCAGTAGTTTTGTAGCCATTGATGTAATATATGTTTGTAACTTGTCAGGCTCTCTGTCAATCCTTCTACACAGATGTCTATGACTTTATAGCAGGTCTGTGGCCGCTGGTTTCCACAAATAGACCCATGTGGGCCGACTGATTTATGATCCACGGGTTGACCAATCAGAACGTGAAGAGCTCATTTTTGGCTGTGTACGTCCGCTGTGACTGAGTGACATTTGGCTACACGTCAGGAAATAAGATTGAAAGCGGTGCTCGGAAAAAAAACTAAAAAATAAACTCCTGAGGAGTTTCAAGAATTACTAGAAACGACACCGAAGCTTACAGAGTTTTTTAAACAGCTGCCCGTGAAGATGATCCTGTTGAAGGATGCTCTCAGATCACCTGAGGGAGAGAAGGAGGAGATGCAGCCAGCGCAAGGGGATGCTGGGCTGGCCAGAGGGCGAGGGAACGGACAGGAGTAGGAGTTTTCACCTTATTCTTTAACATCACTTTTCTGATGTCAACTATAACATAGAAGAAAATTCTAGTATACTTTCCAAATTTATGGAAATACTAGAAAAAAAAAATCCCAAAACAATAAGCAAAAACATGATCAGATTGGTCTCTCTCTCTGTTCTAGATCTACGGAGAACAGATACTTTTAGAAGACAGGTTGGATTATTCTGTTCACTTGTGTAGCTTTAGTAAGGCAAGAGCTTCAAATATAGACAAATAGTTGTGTCTGATGAGTGGAAGACATTATGTTACCATCCATCCATTTTCTAACATATCCCCAGCTGTCAATGGACGAGAGGCCAGTCGCTGACGCAGCTGAGCCAGGTTCAACTCTGGTCTGTGGTTCTTCCCTCTCTCTGAGCCACCTTTCCTGTCAGCCTGCTTTTGATAAAAGGACCTCTAGTGCCGTAAAAGAAACAGATCTGCGATATCTGGCATTCAGGCCATGTCACTGTAGCTGTGCTGTTCAAAGGGAGTGTACGTACGCCTCTGCACACGCATGTTATCTTGACAATAGATCTCAGGGTATGTGGAGAACAAGCTTCTACTTTAAACCGTTTCTGGTTTTCTTTGCTGTTTCTGGTTTATTGGTTGGTTTATTAAATCAATTTAATTATGACACTGATAGTTTGCTGCCATCATCACAGTTTGTGACGCGGTTAATGGGGAAGGTTTTTCATGGGAGGGCCTGCCAGACTTCTTAGCACTGGGACCTATCAATTAAGTAGGCCCTGCTACTGAGGCTAATCAGTAAAAAAAAAAAAAAAGGCTTCAACTTGCTGGGAAGCATAAAGGATTGGAGTCTTGAGGAATGGAACAAGGTGGTGTGGTCAGATGAGTCCGGATCAACCCTGTTCCTGAGCGATGGGGGCAGCAAGGTAAGAAGAGAAGCCCCTGGAGTGACGTACCCCTCAAGCCTCAAGCCTGGCGCAGAAGGTAGTGGTCAGTTCTTTCTGCTGGCGCTGTGGCAGTTCATCAGGTCTAGGCTCGACAATGTTGTGTCTAAAGAATGAGGCCAGCTGACTACCTGAAGACACTGAATGACCGGGTGGCGTTTCTCCTCTTCTAATGGCACGCGTATATTCCAAGATAACAATGCAAATTGTGAAAGATGAGCATGCCACATTTTTTTTCATAGATTGGCCCGCACAGAGTCCGCTCATTCACCCCGCTGAGAACCTCTGAGATGTGGAGGAGAAGAATTTGAAGGATTCTTGTTCCAACACAAAAGATCTTTGCTTACCGCATGCCTTGCTGTTCCCGCAGGACACAGCACACAATGAACGAGAGCAACAGTCAGCCGAACCAACCAACATCTGCTGTTCAATCGTAACCTGATTAGTTAAGATTTGTTACCAAAAACAATTAGGCCATCTTGTGAGAACAGAAGATTTCCGAACGTTACATGTCCAACATAATTAGCTTAAATAAAACATATTTTATTGGCTTATAAATACTTTTGCAATGTAGAAAAAAAAGCACTGCTCCCTGTATTATAGCGCCCTGATGAACAGCTGTTTGTTGTCCAGTGTGCTGTTTGATGGGTTATATAAGGATTGCTAGGAGCTGTCATCTCCCTTTTATTTTATTTTATCATCTTTTGTTCATTTTTTGAGTTCCTTTGCCCTTTGTTTAAGATATACATTAAATTTAAAGGTCATATTTCTATACGTTGTTACTAAAACCGTGTTTCACAAACAATGAATAAATGGCATGCTAACAATTAATTAGAAAGCTCGTTGTAAAGTTGGGAGATTGAATTTGTTGTTTTTTTCCACCATGTGTGGAAATTCAAACATTTTCACAAAGTAAAACAGTTTTTTCCAGATAGTCTGTAAATAATCCAGTAAAGTAAAGAAAAACCTATCTATTTTAGGCAACTTATTTTACTTTTGTAATATTGGTCCATTGATCCAAGGTCTAAGTTTTTATATGGTTGAGGACTTTTTCCATTTCTTTGTTTCTATCACCTTACTTTAGCTCTCAAACTAAATATCTCCATCTTCTCTTTGTATATCCTGTCACTGCCCTTCAGTATCCTCCCTTACCCTTGCCATGTCCCCTGCTTACCATGTCACCACCTCTTACTTGTCACCTAGGACCTGCATACACGACCCGAATCACTCCTCACTCTATCATTTGTTATCATTGTTCAGCGCTGAATCCTGTGTCAGTTCTGTCTCTCTACATGTGCTCTGCTTGTTTGGAAACTGTCCTTTGAATTCCCCGTTTTGTTTTTGGTGTCGCTGTTCCACCTGTACTATCCTAGTATTTGGCTCACTTTACAGTAATTATACAGAAAAATCAAAAGTCAAGTCAAATATATTTCCATAGCACATTTCAGCAGCAAGGCAAACCAAAGTGCTTTACAACATAAAAACATCGAAAGGGTCACTGGTTGTGAGAGGTGTAACAAACTTTAAATTGCATCAAGTGAAAACATCAATACACATCAAATATGTTGGTCAGTGTTCTTGTTATTATGGGTCAAAAGCAACTCTAAGCAGGTGGGGTTTCAGTCTTGATTTAAAGGAACTCAGTATTCCTGATTTGTGGAGCATAGAAACTAAATGCTGCTTCTCCATGCTTGGTTCTGGTTCTGGGTATGCAGAGTTGACCAGAACCAGAAGATCCGAGGGGTCTAAAGGGTTGATACAGCAACAACAGGTCTTTAATGTATTTTGTTGTTAAGCTATTCAGTGATTTATAAAATAACAGAAGTGTTTTAAAGTCTATTCTCAGAGCTACAGGGAGCCAATATAAGGACGCTCCCTTTAGCTCCCTGAAAGTGGATTGTCATAGTTGGTAGCCACCTTTATGAGCTATATCAAAACACCAGCAGTCTGCAAAGGTGGAGTAATCTATATGAAGACAAAAAGGTGATTTCATTCTGAATTATTGAACCAATTGAGAAAATGGATATAGCTGAAATATTTGAAAATAAACTTCAGGATGACTGAAGCCCCAGATGTCCAGATTTATATATTTCCTGTAATAGCTTTTTCCCCCATTTTTCAAGAAAATGTCTGTGGGATCCCAGGCAACAACACTGTAATAGATATGATGCACCAATGAGTGGTAATAATCCCTGTCATCGACATTCAAAAAGGAAGCTCAAAGATGTTCTGAAAACCAAGGCCTTCTCGGTTATTACATACTTCAGCTTTCACATTAATTTTAATTGAAACTAAGTCGGGACAAAGGAGCTGGATGTGGTAATGCAGCTCTCTCATTCACTGCTGTGAGTTCTAGCACAGAGATTGATACACAACACAAAAATCAACAAACAGATTTAACCATCTCAGTTTTACTTATCAAAAAACTCTATTTGCAACTATTCATAAATCATAGGTTAGGCTAGAGCCGTATTTTTGAAACCAGTCAGACCTCACGTTACCATCAGGCTGGGTAACTGAGCAGCTAGTCTGACTAATTAACCTGCTAATATCAACAAGTTCTAATTGTGTTACCTTAAAAAGAGCAGAAGATCTAAAGAAAATGATAATATTCTACGCAATAAGCACCTTAAAAGGACTATCAAATGAAGCAGGTTTTATTCTATGTTTTGGCTTAATTCTATATTAAAGAGTATCTATATACAGAATATCTATAGTCTGTATTAAAATTCAATTCCAAGTTGATTTTTTTATAGATCTACAAAAATATATTATGTATTATAATGAGTACTTTAAATAATTTTACCAGTAGTAGGAAAAGTTGTTTTGTTTTTCTATTTTAAATCAAATCAAAGGAATTCTTTTACATTTTTTTCCAAATACGATTATTTTTACTCGATGCAGTTAGAACCGCATACTAGCCAATGCCTTATGTGGACTTTTCAAGAAACAGTCATGGATTGAATTGAATTGGATTCGGTTAATTGCTGTACTTTAAACAAACTACATGAACTACAGGCCAAGATTTTATATGTGTGACCAATAAAGGTCAAACGTTAGGTTTCTGTCCCCAAAGTTTTTCCTCAAAACCATTTTTATAGGTTTTGGGTTGTATTTAACTGCATGAACAGACCTTGTTTTCATTAATATAATATAATATATGTATTTGTAAATGTACATTAATCAGTTGTTCCTGAATTTATTTGATTCCCACCTCTATCACTGTACACTTAGATCACTAATACTGACCTTAGCTGCAAAAACTAGAACGTACGCCTTCCTTACTCAGGGTGAAGCTTTAGTTACTCATCGCTAGGAGTTGTCTCGCTAATGATGATATCATTAGAAATAAATACAGCACTTCCCTCCTTTAACTCATTGCAATTACCTCAGCTCAGAGTTTGGAGAAATTTGTCATTAATCATTCATTAATTGCCAGGTTGTGATATTGAGTGCCCTCCAAACTCATTTGTGAAGACACGTTAATAAAATGTTTAGCAAAGCGCTTTCTATCGGCTCCCCGATTCAGGCGGGAGGTTTCCAGGTTTGTTTTCCTTCCTCTTACGCCACATCTCCCCGCAGCAGTCTGAAAATACACCTAAAACAAATCATCCGACACCAGTTTTTCATATTTGTGCTGGCAAGTGTTCTGAAGCTTATGTTAAGGGCGCCCGCAGGTCTAAAATAGTAATAGCCGATGTGCTGGCTGTGACGAACAGCATCTCCGAGAGCAGATGAAATCTCCCACGGTTCTGGAATCTGCCAGCACCAACTGTGATCCTATTTATATGGGCGCTGACTTGCTTATTCCAGGCACAGTAAAACACAAGTTGGCTAATAGCTCCCTAAAACAGAAATATTGCTCAAATGCGGGTAGCTTTTTCTGCTTTAAGCGTACAGTTTTAGAGCAAGCGCCCAAGGGGGACTGTAGGTCCACAGTTTTACAGTTACAGGGACGCGGTTTCAGCTCTTACAGCCCGATTACATCACAGATCTGTGACTCTGTTATCTGCAACAGGAAACACCTACTGGACCCAGAATATCCCATCAGATTTTCCTTATCTACTTTAAAAGAAAATAAATGCTGTCAGCAGCGGTGGCAAGCCCATGATCGCAGCACACGCACTTTAATCTACGAAGTAATTACCTCGAGCTCTTGAATTAATTGATGGCTATTTAAAGTTTATTATAATGACAGACAAATGAAAAATTTGTCAGTTTGTCACAGCTCAGCCTTTAAGCCTTGTGACTCTGTCAAAGTCAATCAGTCAACAAGTCTGGCACTTCGGTCGGTCCGAAAACCTCCACGGCTCTTTGGATGGATTTCAAGGAAACTAGGTCATTGATCCTGATTGGCATAGAAAGAGGACCTTTCTTGGCAGGGCAAAAACGTTTTTTATTTAAATTGCTGTTTTAAATCGTGGTTTTAAATCATTTTTTTAAAATAACTTTGATAAAAATATTTTAATGTGAAAATTAATGTGCAGGAATGAACTAATTACAAATCATACATATGAGGTGGAAATATTTGCACGAATAGAACATGCAGATGCAGGTCTACCCCTCCATTCTCTCTCTCTCTCTCTCTCTCTCTCTCTCTCTCTCTCTCTCTCTGCTGTATTTCAGCGCTGCCTTCAAGGCACCTTCCTGCAGAAGAGGCTGTCATGTAAACACAGGATGGGAAACACTGCAGCTGCAGAAAATGTCCAGATGGATGCCGGCTCTAGGCTCCTCTGGCCTTTAATTGGTTGTGTTTTGTATTTTATTTGGTTTACATGTAGAAATCTCACAAATCCCATAAAATCATCAAGAACGAGAGCCAGAGGGCATTCAGTTTTACATATTTAAAGGTTTTCTGGCTTTGAGTTCCAGGGGGCTCACCTTATCTATTGGTTGTCCCACATCCCAATCATTGTGACGTGCTCACCTAACGCCAACGTGTGCGCTCGTTCCTTGCTACTTTCGCACTTCTAGTGTTTATGTATCCAGTGAGCTTTGGTTTCAGCTATTTCAGCCATTGTAGCTCTCACCCTATACTTTGAAAATGGCTGAGAGAGAGTCGCAATAAGAGAACGTACAGGTTTATGGGAAGAAAAGGGGGGGCTCAGAAGAAAGAAATAAGACCAGAGTGTATCTGGTAGATTCTTTCACCCGATCCCCCTGAGGGGCCGAAGAGCAGCATTATGCATGCACAGTTCTTCAAAAAGGGACTTAGGCGTTTCTCTACATTTTTCTCTACATTTCTGTAATAATTATCCACTATAACTTTAAACTTTCATACTACTATCACCACAGACATAAAGTTTCCTGAAAAAATTGAGGGTTTCTATCATCTCAATAATTAATAGCTAAATCTATGTTTGGAGACTGTGCTTCTCTGAACAATCACTCCTTCAGGCTTTTTTTAATAACACCAGAGACTACAAAACTCCTTAAGTCATTTCAACACCTTTTAGCATATATACCTAGCAACATATAAAAAAAGGACCTCTCTATTAGAAGTAGAAAAAAATAACTGCAAAGCAATCTTTCATATTGTGTTCTGAAGTGAACCTGCAGGTATTCACATTTTTACAAGTTACATCCACACATGTGTTTTGTTGGGAGTCTATGTCATACACCAACACAAATAGCAAATTTATCAGTGAAGGAAAATAAAAATGTATACATGGGTTTCAACATCCTCTTTTTTTCTTATACCCCTGAATAATATCCACTTTAACCATTTCCTCTAAACAGTGCACCTTGTGCGTCGTTTAATATGACGATAACTTGAGCTCTTCTGTGAAGGCCTTAGAGGTTTGGAAGAGAACAAGCAGCAAGTATCATGCATTTCATAAATACGGCCTTTTTGGAAGAATGTAGGGAAGAAGGCCATTAATAGCCATTAATCTTGCAAATGTAAATGTTAAAAAAGAGAATTTCCTGTATAAATAAAGGATTACATTAAAAAAAAAAAATTGGAGAAAAGCTGTAAGAATTCCTGTTTGCAATTTGCTGCGAGGCACAGGGGACTCAGCAACCATGCGGAAGAAGGTGTTCTGGTCAGATGAGGCTGTGATTAAAATCTTCGCCCAAAACACCAAAGACCTGATGTCCAAAGATCCCCAACAAAGCGGCTCTAAATTGCGTGGGGAAGAAAAAAAAATATTGCTCATGCAGGTAACTGAGAGTGTTGCGGGTGATCTACAAAAACTGTGTCAGTAATGGATAAGACGTGCAGAACCAGTTCGGGCTGCTCCATTTAAGTGAGTAAATTGCGTGTGCTCCTGGCAGTGTGAAATCTGCTGTAAAAGATGAAATTCTAAGTACTGTTTACATTTCTAAATGCAACGCCAGTCAGAAGTGGCCATCGCTGGGTATCTCTCCAGACATCTTGCCAAAAAATAAATACATGAATACAAATACATTGAAGTTTGTGGCTGTAAAGTGATATAATATAAAAAGAGCTCAATGTTTATGAATATTTTGCAAGCTATTGTATGAACATAGCTTAAAAATCCTAAACAAGTGGTTTAAATGAGAAAGGGGGGCCTGATTATAGATAATTAAATACAAAAAAAATCTTTCCTACCAATTGGATTTTTAGATATCATCGAATACATTTATTTTTAGTAGTTCATTAAACCATTTCCTACTAATCTAGTGAGGTACACAGATTTTAGTGCAGACATTTAATTCTACTTGAGTAAAGCGAAAAAAAAAATCCGATGCCAGTTATTTTAATTAGGGTACAGAAACAGGAAAAAGGTCCTACTAAAAAAAAAACTCCAAAGATATTCTTACAGTTTCACAAGCTTTGAAAAACAAACTAATAACAGCTATTTTCCCTGGTGAAATAATTGGCAATTTTATTAAACTAAATCAAACTCATCCGTGACTTGTTGCAGATGACCCCAAAAAAGTATTCGAAAGTTGTTGTTTTTTTTTACTATTATTCACAATTGGAAAAGTAAAGGTTTACCAACTTCAACATGGTGACTGATAGGCAAACGTCTCCTCGAGCCTACCTGCAGGTGCTGCTTTTCTGCATCACCTCCGCCCTGTGGTACCCTGACAACTTGCAGAAGCCATCGTTGCTGTAGACGATGGGCCAGTCCACTATCTGAGCATTCCCCAGGACAAAGTTGCTATCTGTTTTGAAGAGGAAATAAAAGAAAAAAAATAACTTTAGAGGATACTGTTTTCTAAAGCTGTCACGTACACAATCTAAAATTTGATTTTGACTTGGAAAGAGGTCAAGACGGGGGAGTTTAGTGGAACTTCATAGGAAACCCCGTTTAAAACACTAGAGGGAGATTTTGAATATGTCTTGGATCCCTGTTTAATATTATATACAGTTTTTTTTTAAAGGATTAATCTTGGTCAAGCTATTTAAATATCACAAGGTATACCTTATATCCACATAATTTGAAAGCTATGTAAAACATGGATTTGATTAAAAAAATGTGTTTACCCAGTAACATTTACACCATTATTTAAAAGTAGCAGATATACTGCCTTTGACTGGTTGCCATCAGGGTCTCATTACATCCTTTACACTGGATTAAACAGAACACCATAAAATCAACTTTTTTAACTTTGTCTTTAGAAAACTTGAACATGAATTATAAAATATATTCTGTCCATCCTTTATGCAGCATTCGTAATAAATCTAGGTTATCATACTGCCAGTGATGGAAATGCACATGAGTTTGAACTAAACATTAACACTATGGTTTCTCAGCTGAAGGCACCAACGTACGAATAAACCTAAATATTACAGATATGCTTACAGTTTCAGTCAGATGGTTCTGATCCCATATGAATTTGAGGCCTTTTTATTTTATTTATTCGTACCATTTTTTCTCCTGGGTGGAGATGATCATACAACCAACCAATATGTAGAATTTAGCACAGATTTATTCATACCTCTCGCAGATTAGGTGATCTTTTAATTTTCCCGACATGTTTCTTTGGACTGGAAGTAATGTCAACATTTGTGAAGTGGTCCAGCCACAGCCCTCCTGACCTAAATCTGATAGAGGATCTGCGGAGAAAACTAAAGATTACCGGGGTGACAGTGGCGCAGGAGTTGAATGGTTCATTTCCCTGCTCCGACCGTCTCAGTTGTAGTCGGGGTCCCTGTATAAGCTAAAGCAGCATCCAGGGAGTTCCACCATTTAACTAAATCTTATAAAAGTAATGGCATGTATATGTAACCTGTCTTAAAATATTAGTAAGTTAGCTAAATTTTGTAAATAAATAGAAGATTAACTCATAAATGTTTTTAACGTGTCATTTTTAATAAAAGGAAGCTACTTTTTAAAACCGTTGCTTCTTTTATCATGTCTCATTATCTTTTGAGAGAAGCCTGTCTCATTACCTGTCAGGAACTAACTTGAAGTTAGATTTAACTCTATAACAGCCAGGGGTACGAATTATTTTGGGCAGTGCATACTACCTCACATATACTTTCTCCCATGGCAAGTTGCCACTCTAACACTTCTTTTAGCCTTAAATGAGCTTCTGGCGTACGTTTGGCTGGACAATTGGCCACTCTCTGAAAGAAATAAACTGCGTGGTTTACTGGCACAGGCCTGCTTTTTAAGCCCGTGTTCCATATATTTTCCATTGAATTTGGATCAGAGTGAATCCAGAAGCTTGGTGTTATTCTGTCTGTATACGTGTTTGAGATCGCTGTCCTGGTGGAACATCCAGCAGTCTAAACTCTTTGATCAAAACCCTGGGAAGAAAAGGAAATGGTTTGGATATTCAGAAACAACGTGCCACCAAGGCTTTCATATCATAGGCTAGAAACAGCCACCGAGACAGGTCACATGCCATCCTGAGAAAGGTTTAGAGGCAAGACCAGAAAAAGATTGAATAATTGTGCATCATGCGGTGGAAGTTTTTTGCTATTAGTAGTACTGGTGCACTGCACAAAGCGAATGGCAAAATAAAATGGACACTACCTCCAGGTTTTGCAACTTTATCTCAAATCAACAGATAGATACATGAATTTGGGCAAAGCTGGATGTTACATAAAAACAAAGATACAACAGGCTAGCCTTAAGTTGTCAGAATGTTTTATTTGTATGTTTAAAATTGATTTGAGACGTTTAGTGTATAATCATTCCACCCAGGGGAAAAAATAATAACTTGAAATTCATATTACAATTATGCTCATCTATTGTCTTAAAGATTTAAAACATTTTCAGTTGTTAACATTTTTATGAACAAAACCCATTCAATAATGTTTAAATTACATTTGCTACACTTGGTATTGAAAGTTTGTATTCCTGTTAGAACTATAATCACTTTGACCAGACTTTAATGGCAGAATAGAACATTTGGACCTAAGAATTTGGCATCTTATGCAACATTTTAGGAAAATATGCTAACAAACAGATATGTAAAGGTAAATAAGTTGTTGTTCTGTCTCTTATTTGTGTAAAAAATACTAATGTGAAACTAATTTTCCAAGTTTTGGCAGGAGAAAACTTTAGGTGCAAGAAATTGTTTTTTAGTCTGAGTGAAACTTCTGGACATTTACTACCATTTGGCATTATAAGGGTTGGTCAAAGAGAAAGAAGGGGGGGAAAACCACATAAAACAGAAAACTATCAACAACACAGAAAGTCACATTGACACAAACAGCAACTTAAAGTCTCAACACAGTGACAGACGATGATGCACAACACGTCACATGCCCATGTGTCCTTCACAGCAATCACATGCATGAGGGTCTTTTGAGAAACGGGGCATAAATGAAAAACACTCTCTGACTGACTTACTTCTGAAAAATATTTCAAACAAATGACTAAAAAAAAGCTATAGGGTGCCTTTTAAATAACAGCATTTGATACAGAACATTACAAAGATGTCTTGATAAGGAGCACGCCATGTTAAACTTCACAGTGTACCTGTCTGTCTATGTGGCTGTGTCCAAACTGAAAGTTTTGAAAAGAAAAGAAAGTTAACAGAGTACAAGGAATAACATTTGAATGAATGAAGAACGTCAAACAGAGATGATGACCTGCGTTAAACAAAAGACGCACAGTTCTGGTCTCAACGGTTATAGGCTGTAAAGGACATTATGTATAGTTCATCTGTCTCAAATGCTTTCCATTAACTAAATATACTTTATGCGTACATGCAGTATTTTAACTTTATCAATATTAAGAATGCATGTCCACCGGTTAGATACGTACCGATCAAAATTTTGTGGCTGATTGCTGATCTGAGGTTTTTATAACACTCTGACCTGCCTATGTCTGTTTTAGCCGATTCTTATTAAGAACTAATTCACAGCTTCAAAATGCTTTTTCCAAGTTTCCTAGTGGTGACCGGTCAATAATCATTAGTCTTAGGAGCTGAGTTAAAGCTCTATTGTTTGTGAGAGACCGAGTAGTCACTGTGAAACAGGTTTTTTTGCTCTATTAGCAATTAGCGATGTTAGCTCAACTAGGATTATTAGAAGATCACTTTCTGTATATTTTTTTTTAAACCTAGAGACTTTAGTTAAGTTCCTTTATTGTGACATTTCCAAATCCAGTCTGTTTCATGATAGATAGAGGCTAGAAGCTCAAAAGGACCAAAAAAAACAGAGCAACTTGACTGCATTCTTGTTGGCCTTTCTGTTATCTACTGAAAGTTTTGCTCTCTCTCACAGACTGGATGAACAGCTGGTATGAGTCGACATAAACTACTACAGTTTGTTACTAATAAACCTGCTACGTTTTGAAACAACATAAAGATACTGAAAATGGCATACTTGTAGTATTATTCACTTGGTAACAACTTCCTCGTCCATTTGTGTTTTAGTTGTGAGTTGGCAGCACTTAGGAATGGCCTCCTCACTGACCGGAAATTTGGTCACCAGGTAATTTCCAAGCGCATCTCTATCACCGCTTTTATCTAAAGGTGTTAATTCTCATTTTTGCTCAGCTTATTCTGTCCCCCAAATGTAACAAAAGAATGCCTGAAAATGGTGTGTAAACCTAAAGCCCTAAAGAGGAGTATGGGTATATGAGGGCTGAGCCAGCTAAATGGAGTGTCACAAATTCAGCTTCAACTTGACTCTCCTGCCAAATGACATAAGCGAGAGCCAGAATCCTGACAGATGTTGAGAACAATTACAAACCTTAACCTATTACAAATTTCCTTTTCACCTATTTGTACAATATACAAACAGCGGTTCCAAGAAACAAAGAGTCCGACAGCATAACCTGCGGCGCACATAGGATGCTTTGCAAGCTTTGCTGCTTTAACTGCCAATGTTTTCTTGGCTGCTACTCGTGATGCAACATTACAGCACGATTTAGTCTCACACAGGCACAGCAACACAAAATAAACTGCTTTAACGTTTTTAGATTTTAACAATGTTTTTCTGTACAAATTGTACAAATAGAGCAAACTAATTTTGTGTATAAGATGCAGAAAATATGCAATGATTATATTACAAATTCTTTTTTACTGGAAAAAAGTCAGGAATGGGAGGGACTGTTACTGTTAATGGTGTAAAGCAGCTTTACAATAATATGCAATTTCTGGGGTTGAGGGTGTTACTTTTCTGTCTTTTACCTCTGGTTCACTTAAAGAAATGTGCTCGGATAAAGTCAATTCCAAAAAAGAAAGGTCACAAGGAAATCAAGGAAAATCAAGTATTTTAAGTCATTAAAGGAATCAAAACAAAGATATCTCAGTTTTTAATACCACTTGAACCAACACCATGTACTTTGATGTAGCTTTTTTGAGTTTAATGAAAATCATATAAGGATTAGAGACATTTCTTTTTATTGAAAAATTTGGATCATCTCATAATTCCTGCAATTTCTGAGTTAAAACGAACGTTTCTTTATTGAAAAACAGCAGGATATTTGTTTTATGTCTTATGGTTTCTAATCAGCTGAAAGTAGCACAGGCAGATCAGACCTCAGAGAAAACCGGAAATCAGTATCAGCCAAGAAGAGCCTGATTGGTACATCTGTAGTTACAATAAAATACTATTTTCCTGAATTATTGGATTCAATTTCCTGTCCCTTTGCCACAACACAGAAAACAAGGTGGACACATGTCACGGTGTTAAAGCCAACCCATGGCAGATACAGTCAGACTTGTGAAAAGGTTCTTTCACAGGCCGGATGATACAAGAATGTAACATTGTGGGGCAAATTAATCATCAAAACTAAATAAACTGATCCAATACCTCCTACTTTCTCAAACAGGGCAGACGCAGATGAGGACAAAGGTGTTGGCACCTGTGGCTGACAGTAAATTCGTCTTTTTCTGCATTCAAATAATCTCAAAAGAAAATGAAAGTCTTTAACCTGGTTTGGGGGGATAAAAACGTCCATCTAAAGAAATACCTAATTTAACTTTATCATCAGTTGTTGGCAAAAATTACAAATGCAACTGAACCATTTCATAATGTGTACTTTACTTATTAAGTAGGTTTCTAGGAAGTTTGATTTAGTCATCCACAACTTTGTTTCCCTGGGGTTTAAAGTGACGAGACACAGAGGCCCATTTCTTTTAGCCACTGGCCACTAGTCTGGAGGAGGACATACTGTATATAATTATTTTGCTGCCATGAATGATGAGGAAGGAGGGGGTAAAGAAATCTCCGAAGCACAGTTAGAGAACTGCAGCAGAGAGAGGTATCTTGGGGCCACCAGATCCCTGTAACACCAGTTAGGCGTTAGATGTGGATTCCACTTCGGTGTTTGGGAGCGATGCCACAGAAAAGCCTTCTTCTGTCCTACCTTCACAAAAGGAAGCATGGGGAATTTTACCAAGCTCTGCTGGGACTCAACTGGACTGTGTGGTTTAATCAGATGAGACTTATGCTACGTTCACAATGCAGGACTTGATGCTCAATTGCTTTTTTTATGTTCCTGAAATCTGATTTTTTATATTTTTTTTGCGTGGTCGTTCATACTACTAATTATATGCGACTGCCATCAGAATTCAGTCAGACCGATTCAAGACCCCAAAGCGACCCGCATGCGCAGATAACACAGGGAGAAAGTAGACGTCATACAGCAGAGCCCTGTTTATGTGAGTAATGGTGAATGTGATTGTTACTGTAAGTGTTCAATAGAACTTTGTTAAAAAAAAGTAATAGTGGATACGGCGTTTCAGTGTTATCATGAAGTTGTTGAGCAATGTGGGTCGACGATATTAAGACCACATCATAACAAGATGCAAAAAGATAGGGAGCAAAAACAGCGCAGCAATGAAAATTGGCCGTTTGTGGAGCTGTGACTGCTGCTGATGTAGAGAAGTCTGTGTGAATGTTAGGGAGAGCCAGGACAGTGACGTAAAAGACGTATGAAATGCGATGTGACCATTCAGACTGCAGGCGCTTTGAAAAATGTCCGATAAGTCTCCGATTTAGTATTACACTTGGAAGTGGCACAAATCTAAATTTTTTTGGGGGGTCAAAATATCGAAATTGGGCCTTTCACACTGCCACAAAAAAGACAGATATGGGTCGCATACAGTGTCCAAAATTAGCTTCCTACTTCACCAGCCAAGTTGGCCGGTAGATGTAAAAATCAACCAGCCAAGCGTATTTTTTTACTGGCCAACCTATTAATTCTTAACCTGACAACAGCCAGCTGTATGTCTCGCTCCGCCTAGCTCCACTCACATACATCTGGGACACCGCGAAAGGAGTTGCCTTTACTGAAGGCTGGGCCTTATCAAAACTCCTTGCATATGATTGGATAAGCCACTTGTCTGTCATCTTTATCGACGTGCTATTTCAACCACTCACACCGAAGCTAACCCGTGACGCTGATGAGACCGACGCAGGAAAAAAAATAAACAATTTTTTTATGTGTTTGCGGCTCTTGTGGCACGTATTTTATTGACAGTGAGCTGACAGGAAGAGGGGGGAAGACAGGCGGCAAAGCGCCGCGGGTCGGAGTCGATCCCGGGCCGAGCGCGTTGAGGACTAATAGGCCTCCTTATATGGTTAGCGCTAACCGCTAACCGCTCCGGGGCTCGTCCGCGTTGCGCGTCCGCGCCCCGGAAAACAAAACTTGCCAAATCCGGTCGGGAGAAGGACAAAAACATGGTTTCCACCAACAAAAGCCTTCAGAGCCGTTCTCTGATGTTCTTTTAATTAAACAATATTAGATAGATTGGACAACACAGAAGAAATAGCAGCATCAATGCTAACGCTTGCTTCCTCGATGCGAGCCGCCATTTTTGTTGGAATCTCACGGTCACTTCTCCACTACGTCACATCCAGGAAACACCCGCCCTGCGTCCTGATTGGCCAGACCATAAATTTGGTTGGGGAAATCACATTCAATGAGCCGTGTCCCAGATGTATGTGAGTGGAGCTAGGCGGAGCGATACATGCAGCTGGCTGTTGTCAGGTTAATTAATTCTGACCGACTCCTGCTAAATATCTCCACATAATCCCACTACGTAATTAGCCTGAGCTAAACGCTAGTTGTTAGCTAATGGACATGACATAGTTGCTGTAGTTCCCACGTCACATGTGCGAGTATTTCTTTACGCGAGGCCTTGTTGTCATACGAGCTGACAGCAGAGGAACATAAAGAAGCATCCACCCAAATGCTGACTGAAAAACACGACTTATTTGGTACAAACATTTACTCACCATGTGGCAGCTAGCCCTCTGAAATTTACTCGCCAAACGGAAAATTCACTCACATTTCGCATATGAGCAAAAAGATCGGATTTGGGTCGCATTTGCCTGCAATATGAATGTAGCCTAAGATTATGACACGCTCTGATGGATTTTAGCGTGAAACTAAGGGTGAACATGCACAAGCACAACCTGCCCACTGTTAAGTATAGGGAAGGATTTATGACGCTGTGGGCCTGTTCATTCGGAACCTTGTTATAGTACATGGAGTCAAAAACTCCCTTTATTTAAAAAATCTGGTTTACCAGAAGACATAAAATAGGTCATCATTGGATCCTTGAACAGGATGATGACTTTTTTTGTTCTAACTCTGTGAAACCATATAAGCAGGGGTACCACGATTGTGCCACTGGTGAATTTGTTGAAAAAAGAGAAAAATCTTAATGTGGGATTTTTGTTTCCCATTGAATAAATATGAAATGTTTCTAAATGTTTAGCGGGTTACAGCATTAAAGGTTTAGTTTGTTTAAGAGGCTGTTGTTTTTACACTCACATCTTTACAAGAGGTGATTATAAGTGCAATGTGTGCTGTATATGTGTGCTGTATATGTGTGCTGTATATGTGCAGTAAAAATAACATTAACATTTATGGAAGGGAAGAAAAATATAGGGGCTGCCAACGAATATGTATGCATCTGCAGGCTGCTCTTAAGTGTTTGCGTTCTTTACGTGCCAACAACGTAAACGTGTCTAGAGAGAAAGCTCTACAACAGATTTTAATGGAGAGAACAATCTTTCATAATTAGGAAATCAGATAAAACACTGGCTAGGAATGTAAAAATCCATACGTCTAGGCAGTTGTGATGAGTTGTTTATTTAACAGTAAAAGGTTACTTAAAAGGAAGATCTCCTTTATCATTTATGAGCTTGCACCCACCACTGTCTTAGTGGCGTCCTGCAGGATTAGAGGTTTCCCTTTCTGTTTTTGTTGTTGTTTGTAGCAATAAACTGCTCACTAATCAATGAACCACAAGGAGATTAAAAGAAACGTATGTTCTAAATTAGGATTCTTTATTAAATTGTTTATAGATCCGGAATCTTTGAAACAAGACGTGCCTTTTTCGACACCTCGAATTTGAACGCAGAGAAGCTTTTTACACACTTCCACATTTTGGTGTTGCACTGATGAAGCAATCATTTAACGGAAAGGTGCGATCACGGCTCACGACAAAACAAACGGGATGGTGTTCATGCATGCATACATCGTGGCCCCAAAGCTGGATCGCACCGAAAAGCCCTCCAGCATCCCTGCTTCGGTTTCACAGATCACTGCTTAGTGTCACACCTCTCCAGCTCATCCTGTCATATCCTGTTCCATCTAATAAAGGCCAAAGGGTGACAGGAAACAGTGCACAGGGCTCCCATCAGGGCTTTCAATTTTCAGACGGGGTTAAATATGTGTCTGTGTCCAGCATGAAGGATTATCTGTCTTCTACTAAATATTCTGTTGTTGTTGGGTTTTTTTTTTTACCTATAAAGCATCAATTACGTTTAAGCCATTTCTTATTTCTATTTCACAAATGATTGGAGGCACCGTGATTACCATACTAAGGGTTTAATCTGAATCATTGTTATCCTTGAACAAAGTCTGTAATTGCTTGCTTAATCGTGTCTTTTTTTTTATTCTAGTTTGAAAATCTGCAGCATTCTACCAAATAAAAAGATAAAGAAGAACTCCATTTGTTTCTGTTCCGTCTGGGTGAGCAGAATCTGTCGTTTAGTGGATGCTGCGCGTTAAATCTTCTCAACAGCGTCGGGGTTTAAGTTGAGTTTGAAACTGCAGCCTGGATGATGCTTCTCCTCACTGGGAATGCTGATGAGCTCCCCGGCAGTCCTGCGCCTCTGTGCGCGGTAGGAATCGGCATCCTTTTAGCCCTCCTCGCTGACGGAAAAGCCCTCTCCGTCCTATCTGATTCCTACATTTCTCAGCGGAGACTTCCAGTGCTCTTATGTAATCAATTGAATGATTACAGTGACCCGCGCTATCTCTCCTCACTGCTTTGCGCTGCAGGGACCCCGGGTTTGAAACTGATGCTTTAAAAAAAAAATCCAGTCGCTCTGAAAATAGATCTCGGTAATTACATCAGCAGGATCTAGGCACTCTCCGGTAGTTTTCCCCTTGAACTTTTTTTTTTTATTAATAAATGTTTGTCTCCGCGCAACTAATTAGTCTCATCCTTCCTTTCGTTTGATTGTTTAATTGGTTCCACGCTGTCTGTAACAATTTCTGTTCCTAGATGGAGATCTGCGCTAAACTATTTCCACCTTGCAGCCTATATAGTCTGCCATCATAGTGATCATCATCCTTACCGTTCGACCGTCTGACAATATTTTCCAAAAAAGTATTCTGGGGGGCCACAAGTCCCCTCCGCCCCCCCGCCATGCTGCGGCTTCCACTCAGTCCTCTGCAGATGAAAATGTACCCCTCGGCGCCTCGCTGCTCTTCATGCTTCCTCTTGTTTCTGAGGAGCTGCGTGCGTTTCGTGGACAGGGGCTGTCTGCTCTGCCCGTTAGCCGCCTCCTCCTCTTCCTCCTTCTCCTCCTCCTCCGCCCGCTTGGATGCGTTGGCGCCTCACGCACCGCCTCATCATGCAGGAGAGGAAAACAAGACCGCGATGCGCCGTTCCTCACCGCACCGCACCGCACCGCACAGGAGGGGCAGCAGCGCGCCCAGAAGGTCCTGCAGCGCCATCTGCTGGACACAGATGGTTCCGATGAAAAGGCTTTTCATTTGCCGGCTGTATCTCCAATATTCCCACCTCAGGGACTTATTACGTTTTGGCACGTTACAACCACAGATTTCAACATATTTTATTGGAATTGTATGCACATAATTATAAAGCTGACATAAAAGAACGCATGATTTTCTGTATTTTTTTTTTGTACAAATCAGAACTGAAAAGTGTGGAGTGTGTTTCATTGAGTTCAGTCATTCTAACTCTGACACCCCTAAATAAAATCCAGGTCACTCTATTCCCTTGAGAACTCACATATTTGGTCTATGGAGTTATTTTGTGTTCTATTTAATGTCGGTACAAATACTGCTGTTCTGTTGCAGCTTTCTAAATGAACCCTATAGGCAGTTGCCCAGGGCAGAAAAAGAATGGGGTTGCACAAGTGCCATGTAAAAAAACAACAACAACATATAACTTACAGTGGAATCCCTTGATACAAATGTTTAATGACATCAAAATGCCTACTTTAATGTCCCTCATTTTTAAAAGGAGGGTTCGGTTGCGTGCCGGCAGCTCTGTCTCTAGACTGAACCCCTGCGGCAGGCGTGTGACGTTGTGGTTTCGGTACTGTCTTCTTAGGCCAGAGGAAGGGGAAGACCAGCTGGGTCGGCGTGCTCAAAGAATCCAGTCATTTTTTGGACACAAGTCCTCCGTACAAATTTGGCTCAGTTGCACCAGTTTTGTCAGGAGGAATGGGTCAAAGTTCCTGCCAGCTGTTGTGAGAAGCTTGTGAAAAGGAAATTCAAAAAGTTTGACCCAAGTCATACTGGGCTGCACAGTGGTGGAGTGGGTAGCGCTGTTGCCTTGCAGCAAGAAGGTCCTGGGTTTGAGTCCAACCCTGGGTCTTTCTACATGGAGTTTGCATGTTCTCCCTGTGCATGCGTGGGTTCTCCCCGGGTACTCTGACTTCCTCCCACAGACCAAAAACATGACTGTTAGGTTAATTGGCTTCTCCAAATTGTCCTTAGGTGTGAATGGTTGTTTGTCCTGTCTGTCTCTGTGTTGCCCTGCAACAGACTGGTAACCTGCCCAGGGTGTACCCCGCCTCTCACCCAGTGAACGCTGGAGATAGGAACCAACAACCCCCGTGACCCCATGAGGGATTAAGCGGTTTGGAAAATGGATGGATGGTGTGTTAACTTCTGACCTTCAAGAAAGTAATAAAACAATGTCTAAAACATGATCGCTCTCATTACTCTGGCATTTAGAAAACAGAAATGATTTTGGGAATCCTACCATACCTAGGAGAGGAAAAGTTTGTTCAGATTTCATGTCTGACAGTGAGGGAAAAAAAAGCTTGTCTTTTTGAATAGTGTATGCAAACTTCTGGTTTCAACTGTAGCTGAGTATTAGAAAACCCACACACCCCACAGTCATGATGCTTCTGATTCTGTGTAAAGGGACCGGTTTACAATAATGGCTGTGTGGAGTTCCTCCTCAAACAGGAGGTTCTGAAGGAACCGGTTATAGTGCATTTCTTCGACACATCTGGGTAAAAGGTCCCTCCAGGCATTAATCAGAAGAACTGTGTACTTTGAACATTTGATTAGAAAAGGGAAACAAAAAGCTCACCAAGTTTATCAAGCCGTAGTACACTGTGAAGCATGCTAAGGCACAGGGATGTTTCTCAAACTGGTACCAGGCCTATTTATCTTACACCAGAGGGCGATCCAATTAGTGTTTTGACAACGCCTCGAAAAGCTCCAATAGGCAAGCAGCATCTTGGTTCCAGACCAACAAGATTAGTGTTATGATTATAATAATCTCATTGGAAACTAGTTGGGTGACACCAAACAATATTGTCTCTAAGGCTAGATCAAGAAATGTAAAATAACTGCAACGCAGCCCAAACATCCTGGGCTGGGTATCTGCTACAGGTGCCAGAAGACGGCCAACTCACTGCAAGGCAGATGTTACACGTGTAACAGGGGTCAGTCTAAGGAAAGCTAGTCTTCAAGCATTTTTTCATATAGTAACTATAGACAGTGATTCTTTTACAAAGCCCCATATTTCCTTTGTCGTCACTTTCTATAGAATGACGTCTTCCTCATGTTTTGCTCTGGAACAGAATGTAGTGTTGCCAGCGCATTTGTATGTATAACAGGAAAACTACTAGGAGGATTTTATGCTTCATTACATTTTTGTAAAACACACAGTCATGGCCTTTGCATAGGAAATCTAATTACACCAGATTACTGAGGATGTCTATATTAGGTAGGTCAACATTTTGTATTGCTTTCCTTACGAGGTGTGTGCTTGCAGTCGATCCTTAAATGGTAAGAATGGCCTAAATTACATCCTCTTTGCTTATATTGCAGTTGTCACATGAAGGCAAGGCTTTATCAGACAAGCTGTTTATCTCAAGTCATAAAACAGGTTTCATCATCAGTAACGTGTTGATACTAGACATCCTGCTGCTTGACTAGAAGGACAAACAAGCAGATAAATATTCCCTGGAGCAAGATTTAAAGCAACAACTGCATATATATATTTTGGATGAAAAAAAGAAAGGCTGTGCTTTGCATTGAAGATAAAGTCATCTATTTTATAGTTAGAAAATTTGGCCCGAGGTCCTCAGACAATTTAGATAATTTCAATATGAAACACTTGAACGTGATAACTAGGAGATGCATGCATGAAACTTAACTTTGTTCTAAAGTTGACACCTAGACTTAAAAACACACACGCACACACAAAATGGTGTCAAGCAGGTTTAATCTTAACAGAAAAAGTTACACACCAGACACTGAAGTGTTTGTTCTTAAACATAATCAGAATCACAAAAAACAATGTTTTAAGCAGACAGGCAGGTTCTCCAATCCATATTCGAATCCCTCCTCTTCTGCAAACGTCTGCTCAACATAAATTAGGAAACGGACATTTTGTTACTTTATAAAATCAGTCTTTGCATCTAAACTTGGCTGCCGTTGTTAACTCGACCAGTTCTGGGTGATTCTCAGGTGATTCAGGTGATCCGTTATGCGCTTGTGCTCGGGAAACTTGGCAAACCTGGCCTCCTTGATCTTCAGCCAGTTTTGGGCCCGGCGCTCGGCGGCGTGTGAATGCTCCTGCTCCCTGGTCATGTACGGGCGGCTGATCCAGTACTCGTTCTCGGCCTCGCGCTCCAGGTGACCCACCATTTTGCTTTTCATCTGCCACGTAATCTTACGCGGACGGCGATACTTCCCGATCCACTGCTTCCCGGGAATACCTTTGCGCAGCAGGCAGAGGGTGAGGAACATGGCGGCAAATTCAACCTGGAATGGCAAAAAAAAAAAACAGTTGAACGTTAAAAAATAATCATGACGAAGATAAACGTTGCAAACGCCCAAATTCTCAGAATGGGATTTTGATGATCACTTTTACTAAGATAAGATGCCCCTTGAAATCAGCATTTGTAACATTGGGGTTTACTGCATTTACTAAGTGCAGCTTAGAACAATTACACAACCTTATGTACCTAAAATAGCCTTTTTTGATAATGGGTAAGCAGTCCAAATAGAGGAATCAATGTAATAATGGGTGGAAAGGCCTTGCAGAATTTAAATAAGTAGAGTTCCCATCACTACGTTCACACAGCAAGCAATTATGTGAACATAGCCTCAGACTAACGCAATTAGACCCGTAATTATCCTTCACACTCGTACTGAATTATACTAGTTATCGTCAAGAAAACTGTAAACATAGATCTTGTGCCAGTGATGGCATGGTTTGTATCTTTGCTTAAGAGTTTTATTTCCAAGCAGTGATGAGACACTTGAAACTACTTTATACCATGCTCCAAGCACGTCATTTCAAAACATTTGTTTCATTCTGCTGGAAATCACCTGATCAAGGAGACATGAAGAGTCACAGTGACGACATTTGATCAGCTTTATTGCTCCGTGGCAAAGGGCGTGCAGCTGCCCTGTTGTGTGGGTTGGCTCTGCAGACGGGGAGCTTCCGTGATAATACAGACAATTTAGCTGCAGCGCCATAGTTTGAACTTCATCAGTAGTTTCAGATAAGAAGTTAAAATTTACAGATACAAAGAGAGACCTAACTGACTGGCTTAAGTGATCATGTTAATAATTTTTTTTTAAATGCTATTTAAATAAATATATGATTTAAAGGCAGAAGGAGAATAGATAGATAGATAGATAGATAGATAGATAGATAGATAGATAGATAGATAGATAGATAGATAGATATTTAAATGGTGGACAACAGTGGGTTCTCCATCAAATTTGGTTTAGTCCTCATTTATTAATTTTGTCAGTCAGCTGCAAACATAAATAAATCATTTGAGAAAATAAGTCCAATTCCAAGAAACATATGAGCAAAAATTTATTTGCTGTGTCATTTTTATGCCTGAAGCCTGATAAAACCTTACTAAGCCATCACTACGTTCCCACTAGTTTATTTCAATGTTGTTTTGCTGATGACGTCTCTTTAGTCATCAAATGCATGCATTCACTAGTTTGGTTTGTTAAAGACACAAAAAGAGAGAGCATCTTTAAACCTTTACGCTTACCCACCGAACTAATCTCACGGTTAATATCAGATACTCACTCCGGATGAATTAGGCTAATTTACTGGTTTACCAAAAGCTGACCTTTGAACACAACGTCACGCCGGTGATGGTTTTATAACAGCGGCGTAACGTGGTTAAAAAAAAATTACGACTTTATCTCTGCATGTTAAGCGAGGTTATTGTGTGAAAGGGTGGAAGATAAGGAGAAATAAATGCCTAAAAACAATGCTGGTGAACGGACACGCACCAGACTGACTAAACTAGCTAACGCTGAATTAGCTTAGCCTGACGTCTCTGAGCAAGGACAGACCAAAACAAAATCATTTATCTGTATAAATGATGAGCTGTATATCTACAATATTCCCACCTCAGGGACTTATTACATTTTGGCACGTTACAACCACAGATTTCAACATATTTTATTGGAATTTTATGCACATAATTATAAAGCTGAAATAAAAGAACGCATGATTTTCTGTCTTTTTTTGTACAAATCAGAACTGAAAAGTGTGGAGTGTATTTCATTGAGTTCAGTCATTCTAACTCTGACACCCCTAAATAAAATCCAGGTCACTCTATTCCCTTGAGACCTCACATATTTGATCTATACTACTGTTCTGTAGCAGCTTTCTAAATGGATCCTATAGGCAGTTGCCCAGGGCAGGATAAGAATGGGGTTGCACAAGTCCCATGTAAAAAAACAACAACAACATAATATAACTTACAGTGGAATCCCTTGATACAAATGTTTAATGACATCAAAATGCCTACTTTAATGTCCCTCATTTTTAAAAGGAGGGTTTGGTTGCGTGCCGGCAGCTCTGTCCCTAGACTGAACCCATGCGGCAGACGTGTGACGTTGTGGTTTCAGTACTGTCTTCTTAGGCCAGAGGAAGGGGAAGACCAGCTGGGTCGGCATGCTCAAAGAAACCAGTCAATTTTTGGAGACGAGTCCTCCGTACAAATTTGGCTCAGTTGCACCAGTTTTGTCAGGAGGAATGGGCCAAAGTTCCTGCCAGCTGTTGTGAGAAGCTTGTGAATAGGAAATCCAAAAGGTTTGACCCAAGTCATACTGGGCTGCACAGTGGTGGAGTGGGTAGCGCTGTTGCCTTGCAGCAAGAAGGTCCTGGGTTTGAGTCCAACCCTGGGTCTTTCTACATGGAGTTTGCATGTTCTCCCTGTGCATGCGTGGGTTCTCCCCGGGTACTCTGACTTCCTCCCACAGACCAAAAACATGACTGTTAGGTTAATTGGCTTCTCCAAATTGTCCTTAGGTGTGAATGGTTGTTTGTCCTGTCTGTCTCTGTGTTGCCCTGCAACAGACTGGTAACCTGCCCAGGGTGTACCCCGCCTCTCACCCAGTGAACGCTGGAGATAGGAACCAACAACCCCCGTGACCCCATGAGGGATTAAGCGGTTTGGAAAATGGATGGATGGTGTGTAAACTTCTGACCTTCAAGAAAGTAATAAAACAATGTCTAAAACATGATTGCTCTCATTACTCTGGCATTTAGAAAACAGAAATGATGATCTCCTACCATACCTAGGAGAGGAAAATTTTGTTCAGATTTCATGTCTGACAGTGAGGGGAAAAAAGATTGTCTTTTTGAATAGTGTATGCAAACCTCTGGTTTCAACTGTAGCTGAGTATTAGAAAACCCACACACCCAACAGTCATGATGCTGCTGATTCTGTGTAAAGGGACCTGTTCAGAATAATGGCTGTGTGGAGTTCCTCCTCAAACAGGAGGTTCTGAAGGAACCGGTTATAGTGCATTTCTTCGACACATCTGGATAAAAGGGTCCCTCCAGGCATTAATCAGAAGAACTGTGTACTTTGAACATTTGATTAGAAAAGGGAAAACAAAAAGCTCACCAAGTTTATCAAGCCATAGTACACTGTGAAGCATGGCGGCTCAGGCATAGGGATGTTTCTCAAACTGGTACCAGGCCTATTTATTTTACACCAGAGGGCGATCCAATTAGTGTTTTGACAACGCTTTCAAAAGCCCCAATAGGCAAGCAGCATCTTGGTTCCAGACCAACAAGATTTGTGTTATGATTATAATAATCTCATTGGAAACTAGTTGGGTGACACCAAACATGTTGTCTCTAAGGCTAAATCAAGAAATGTAAAATAACTGCAACGCAGCCCAAACATCCTGGGCTGGATACCTGCTACAGGTGCCAGAAGACGGCCAACTCACTGTAAGGCAGATGTTACACGTGTAACAGGGGTCAGTCTAAGGAAAGCTAGTCTTCAAGCATTTTTTCATATAGTAACTATAGACTGATTCTTTTACAAAGCCCGATATTTCCTTTATCCTCACTTTCTATAGATTGACATCTTCCTCATGTTTTGCTCTGAAACAGAATGTAGTTTTGCCAGCACATTTGTATGTATAACAGGAAAGCTACTAGTAGGATTTTATGCTTCATTACATTTTTGTAAAACACACAGTCGTGGCCTTTGCATCGGAAATCCAATTAAACTAGATTACTGAGGATGTCTATATAAGGTAGGTCAACATTTTGAATCACTTGCCTTACGAGGTGTGTGCTTGCAGTCGATCCTTAAATGGTAAGAAGGGCCTAAATTACAACCTCTTTGCTTATATTGCAGTTGTCACATGAAGGCAAGGCTTTATCAGACAAGCTGTTTATCTCAAGTCATAAAACAGGTTTCATCATCAGTAACGTGTTGATACTAGACATCCTGCTGCTTGACTAGAAGGACAAACAAGCAGATAAATATTCCCTGGAGCAAGATTTAAAGCAACAACTGCATATATATATATATATATATATATTTTGGATGAAAAAAAGAAAGGCTATGCTTTGCATTGAAGATAAAGTCATCTATTTTATAGTTAGAAAATTTGGCCCGAGGTCCTCAGACAACTTAGATAACTTCAATATGAAACACTTGAACTTGATAACTAGGAACGAGGAGATGCATGCATGAAACTTAACTTCTAAAGTTGACACCAGGACTTAAAAACACACACACAAAATGGTGTTAAGCAGGTTTAATCTTAACAGAAAAAAATTACACACCAGACACTGAAATGTTTGTTCTTAAACATAATCAGAATCACAAAAAACAACGTTTTAAGCAGACAGGCAGGTTCTTCAATCCATATTCGAAACCCTCCTCTTCAGCAAACGTCTGCTCAACATAAATTAGGAAACGGACATTTTGTTACTTTATAAAATCAGTCTTTGCATCTAAACTTGGCTGCCGTTGTTAACTCGACCAGTTCTGGGTGATTCTCAGGTGATTCAGGTGATCCGTTATGCGCTTGTGCTCGGGAAACTTGGCAAACCTGGCCTCCTTGATCTTCAGCCAGTTTTGGGCCCGGCGCTCGGCGGCGTGTGAATGCTCCTGCTCCCTGGTCATGTACGGGCGGCTGATCCAGTACTCGTTCTCGGCCTCGCGCTCCAGGTGACCCACCATTTTGCTTTTCATCTGCCACGTAATCTTACGCGGACGGCGATACTTCCCGATCCACTGCTTCCCGGGAATACCTTTGCGCAGCAGGCAGAGGGTGAGGAACATGGCGGCAAATTCAACCTGGAATGGCAAAAAAAAAAAACAGTTGAACGTTAAAAAATAATCATGACGAAGATAAACGTTGCAAACGCCCAAATTCTCAGAATGGGATTTTGATGATCACTTTTACTAAGATAAGATGCCCCTTGAAATCAGCATTTGTAACATTGGGGTTTACTGCATTTACTAAGTGCAGCTTAGAACAATTACACAACCTTATGTACCTAAAATAGCCTTTTTTGATAATGGGTAAGCAGTCCAAATAGAGGAATCAATGTAATAATGGGTGGAAAGGCCTTGCAGAATTTAAATAAGTAGAGTTCCCATCACTACGTTCACACAGCAAGCAATTATGTGAACATAGCCTCAGACTAACGCAATTAGACCCGTAATTATCCTTCACACTCGTACTGAATTATACTAGTTATCGTCAAGAAAACTGTAAACATAGATCTTGTGCCAGTGATGGCATGGTTTGTATCTTTGCTTAAGAGTTTTATTTCCAAGCAGTGATGAGACACTTGAAACTACTTTATACCATGCTCCAAGCACGTCATTTCAAAACATTTGTTTCATTCTGCTGGAAATCACCTGATCAAGGAGACATGAAGAGTCACAGTGACGACATTTGATCAGCTTTATTGCTCCGTGGCAAAGGGCGTGCAGCTGCCCTGTTGTGTGGGTTGGCTCTGCAGACGGGGAGCTTCCGTGATAATACAGACAATTTAGCTGCAGCGCCATAGTTTGAACTTCATCAGTAGTTTCAGATAAGAAGTTAAAATTTACAGATACAAAGAGAGACCTAACTGACTGGCTTAAGTGATCATGTTAATAATTTTTTTTTAAATGCTATTTAAATAAATATATGATTTAAAGGCAGAAGGAGAATAGATAGATAGATAGATAGATAGATAGATAGATAGATAGATAGATAGATAGATAGATATTTAAATGGTGGACAACAGTGGGTTCTCCATCAAATTTGGTTTAGTCCTCATTTATTAATTTTGTCAGTCAGCTGCAAACATAAATAAATCATTTGAGAAAATAAGTCCAATTCCAAGAAACATATGAGCAAAAATTTATTTGCTGTGTCATTTTTATGCCTGAAGCCTGATAAAACCTTACTAAGCCATCACTACGTTCCCACTAGTTTATTTCAATGTTGTTTTGCTGATGACGTCTCTTTAGTCATCAAATGCATGCATTCACTAGTTTGGTTTGTTAAAGACACAAAAAGAGAGAGCATCTTTAAACCTTTACGCTTACCCACCGAACTAATCTCACGGTTAATATCAGATACTCACTCCGGATGAATTAGGCTAATTTACTGGTTTACCAAAAGCTGACCTTTGAACACAACGTCACGCCGGTGATGGTTTTATAACAGCGGCGTAACGTGGTTAAAAAAAAATTACGACTTTATCTCTGCATGTTAAGCGAGGTTATTGTGTGAAAGGGTGGAAGATAAGGAGAAATAAATGCCTAAAAACAATGCTGGTGAACGGACACGCACCAGACTGACTAAACTAGCTAACGCTGAATTAGCTTAGCCTGACGTCTCTGAGCAAGGACAGACCAAAACAAAATCATTTGAAATTCACGGAAGGAATGCACCTGCAAAGAGACATTTGCTGTATTTTCCCTCACCTTATAAAAGCGCCAGACACAGTAAAAATCCTTGACGTTGAGGTGAAAACACGTCCGAAAGTAAATCAGACAAATCAACCCGTGGAAGTGTGACAGCCCGCTAGCTAGCTGGCGGGGTCGTTTGTTGTATTTCCGGTGTCAGCAGCAGCAGCTGCGACGTGTCGCTGGAGACTGAGCCGCTTCGATGGGTTCAGAATCGTTCAAGTGAACGATACAGTGAACGTAATGCTTAGGCATTTAATGGCAGTAGGATAACCCACAAATGTCTAATTATTTTTGCATTACTTTGTTGAATAGAAATACAAACGGAGGACCAAAACTTTATTACACAAACAAAACAACAAATCAAACAGCATTTTAGGAGCCGAAATGATCGGCTCTTTTTCTGGTGAGCTGTGATAAAAGAGTGACATCTATGAGAACAGACTGAATTCCCATTGCTTTCAATGGCTCAAAGACAAATAAAAAATTAAATTAAAAAAAAATTAGCAATGTTTTCTCCTAAATGCACGAAGATAAATGTTCAACAAATTGTATAAAATTAAAACGTTGCAACTGGTTATTAAGTAAAAGTATAAATCTACATTTTTAAAACATGGACAAGGTGATGAAGACCAGTTTAAACAGGATATTAATGGTGTGTTTGTAGAAAAATAAGCATCCTAAAAAATTAATTATAATAAAAAAAACAACAACAACAATAACGCTAGATAAAGAAGAAAAGGAAAGGCAAGACTAATACTGCCCACAGATTCAGGACTCCTCCCCCCAATGGTGGCTTTATAACAGCTTGTTGACAGCTCTGCAGTATGCTTCTGTCTGAGAGAAAATGGATTTCCTGTTTTCAGCAACAACGTGGACTTTAGTTGCTCTCTTTGTCACCCTGTTATTACTGTGAGTATTGTGTGACATTATTTTTCACAGTCCAAAACAATACTACTACTGCTACTACTACTATTACTACTACTACTACTACTACTACTACTACTACTACTACTACTACTAATAATAATAATAATAATAATAATAATAATAATAATAATAATAATAATAATAATAATGATAATAATACTAATCTTATTATCATGTTTGTTTATCTTCTAATCTTTTTTTAGATATGGAATCTGGCCGTACAGATTTTTCAAAAAGATTGGGGTATCTGGACCAAGACCCCTACCTTTTGCTGGAACTCTGCTGGGTTTCTCAAAGGTAATGCCTGGGGAAAAAAATGCCAAAGAACTTTATGGTTTATTACCCATTTTTCTGAAAGCGGACATTGTTTGCTCTATATAATAAACCCATGGCTTTGCTTTACTACCGTGTTCTGTAATTATTTCCTGCAGGGAATACTTACCTTTGACCGTGAATGCCAAACCAAGTATGGGGATATCTGGGGGTGAGTGGACAAAGACATTTATGTAGCAGTTCAAAAAGTAAAGTTTGATTACTGAACTCAAATGTCTTTAAAAGATTTTTCAACAAATTAGCTAAAATAATTTTGTTTGTTTGTTTGTTTTCCTTATATGAATGCTTTGTCAAATATCTGTGCCTTATTATTACAAATAAGTTGTGATTTTATCTTTTCAGTTTGTATGAGGGGCGAACGCCATTGCTGATGGTTGCGGACCCCGAGATGATAAAAACCATCTTGGTGAAGGAGTGCTACACAGCATTTACAAACCGCAGGGTAAGACGGTGTACAGAACAAAGACAATCCAGCATGTTGCTTTCTTGTTTTGGTTTTACAAACTTTCACAGGTAAAGTGAAACTGTGAGAGTTAAGTCTTCCCATTTTTATGGTTTATAGGGGGGTAATTACCTACCTGGGAGCCTTTCACGAGTTCATATTTTGAGCTTTGAGGAGCGCGTTTCAGTCAGACGATTTGGATTTTTAGGAATGTCTGGCAAAGTTTACAAGAAACCTTTTTCTTAAAGTCAAGAAGGATTGCATCTGATACGTGCCTACACAGTCACAAAATCTGATGCAACAGGAAGTAAAGCTCTGTTTCACAACCCCAGCGAAGCCTGGGAGAATATAACACTCCCATATCCCTAGGACTGGAAGTGTAAACAAAGGAGCCAGAACCTGCTGAAAGTCCCTGCTGCACATGTAAACAAAGCATCATACCCTGTTTTGTTAGTTAATTGGATCGGAGGTCTATTTCACAACACCATTATAGATGATTAAGTCTGGATTTTCCTGATATCCTCGTTGAAATAAGCATGGATTCCGTTTCACAAAAGTAGTAACACAAAAGTTACCAGGGCAATTTATTCTGTGCAGCTAGCCTGCACCCCAGCAGGCTAACAGCCAGGCTTAGTTAATCCTGGTCCCTCATCTGTTCAGTCATTGGTCACACTGATCAGAAACCAATGAATTCTGTCAGTTATTTTTTTATTTTTTTTCATCAGCCTGCATTAAATACCACTGATACACATTGGTATTCAGTCAAGAACTATAATTATTTTTAAATTATGACAGTAGCCTATACCATTATTAACTTCATTATTACCCATGTGTGCATTGTTACAGTTCAATTATGTTTTCATTACTGCTGTTGTTCTGAGTTCGACAGAAAGGCCTTTAGTAGACTATTATGTGAGGGTATTAGAATGGCTGACGAAGAAAAAAAAAAAAAAAAAAAAAAAAAAAAAAAAAAGAATGGCTGACGAAGAAGCAAAGGTGTTGTCAAAAAAGTCCGGTTTTCCATGTAATTTTGTTACTGTAGGGGGCGCTGTTTTGCGGACTCCTCCAGAACAAACATATTACCCCTCAAGTGCACAAAACAGCACAAATCTTCTGACTAAACTTGTACTTGTTTTAGGCCATATTTTACTGGTCTATTTAAGATAAGATAAGAAATATTTTATTGTCCCACAATGGGGAAACTTGGGTGTGACAGTGGCAAACACACAGACATTTACACACAATTATTAGCAATGAAGAGAAGAAGAAAAAAGAACAAACCAGTCTAATCTAAAATAAGCTCTAAAGAAACACCAAGAGTGGAAGATAAAACTAAATACCAGAGTAAATATTGCACAGTGGATAATAGGTGACAGTGGGGGAAAAACTCCAGCCTATTTACATAACACACGATAACAGAATATGCAATATGCCTAATCGTGCAGCAGCATCCCTAGCTAGTGTGTGTGGAAGTTAACTTAGCTTCTGGCAATAGTACAGACAATTAATGGTCAGATCAGAACATATGTAACGATTAGCATGATGTAAACAGTTATGTCTATTGGGAGCAGCTAAAATTATAAAGTCTGACTGAAACAGGGAGGAAAAACCTGCGGGAACGTTCCTCAGAGCATCTGAGATGCAGCAGTTGGTCACTGAACAGCAGTTCCATGCATGGGGTGGGAGACATTGTCCATCAGTGATTTGATTTTCCTTACAGTCCTTCTGTCTCGCAGCACTGGGTCCAAATGGCATCCCAGGACAGGTGGATTGAAGTCAAGTATTTGTATTGTTATTGGGTTTGCAGCTTTTTGTTTCTGAAAACCAGTCTCTCTTCTAAATTAGATTTTGGATCTTAATTAGAAAACCTGTATAAATAAAGGTTAAAAAATATATAATTTTTTTAATCACTGTTTTTCTGATATTGTAATGTTTAGACTAACCTTTGGATTTTCATTACGCGGACACTATAATTACAAAAAAAAAGCCTTGCAATTTTTCATTCTAATGAGTCTATAAAATATGCTTGGTTTCCTGAAATGAGAGACAAAAATATGAAACTTTTTTTGAGATGTCCCTGTACGCTAACCAGTATCTGTTGGATAAGTGATGTCTGGCAGAGAGCTGATTTGTTACCATGTTGGACAAAAATTAAGACTGCTGGCACTTAGTGGCATGAATGATACATCTAAAGCCCAACAAGTTCTACTTAAGCCCATTCAATTACAATAATTATACCATACCATTTTATGTCTAGAGAACTTTAAAAACAACATAGAAGCTGACCAAAGTGCTGCACAAAAAAGAAATACATAAAAAAATACATAAAACACTCTATAATGTAAACAAAAAAAGAAAGAAAACAAAAGAACTACAATTCAAACACAGTTAAAAAAAAACTCACTCTGAGTTAAAAGCCACAGGAAAAAGGTGTGTATTCAAACGAGTTTTAAAAACACATTGGAACCTGCCTGACCACCAGTGGCAGATCATTCCACAACCTAGGAGCCAGAACTGCAAAAGCTCGGTCTCCTCTGGATTTTAAAAAGACTTTGGGACAGATCTAAGAACACGCAAAGGTATATAGGGGTGGAGCTGCTCAGATAAACAGGAAAGGGCCAGCCCATTTTACTTAAAAGCAAATAACAGAATTATGGGGGAACAATATATTTTGAGGTATAGTTATTTTACACATCTGATGTTAAAACTTGTCTAAACTCTGTATTCTCAGTTGAAACCTCTTTTCTTGATGATGGGGAAATGAAAGAGTCATGTAGTTGGAGAACTGTCGAAACTGTCGCCTCGGCAGAGTCTAAGCATGTTCTGCTGTTTTGTCTCTTTTCAGAGTTTAATTGGAGATGGTGGACCTCTGGATGATGCAATCACCACAGTGAAAGATGAAAGGTGGAAACGAATTCGCAGCACAATATCTCCATGTTTCACCAGTGGAAGACTTAAGCAGGTCAGGATCTTATGTCTCTTCATAAGTCACATTTATTTTCCCTCAACATTACTCATTTTATTCGTCATTAGTTAATAGGCTATATGTTTTTCACTAGACTATGTGTCTGTCAACTGGTCACTGCTGAGTGGTTCAAATGATTTGTTTTCCATGATTTGAGACTGTAAAAGATGAACTCCTTAATCCTATGTATAGGAGCTTTCCGAGATTAGTGCCCGTTTTCACAAAGATTCCCAAGACTGAAAGTAGCTCGTAGTGTTCTATGTCATTTTAGGAAGAAATCTTAGGATTTCCTGAATTCTAAGATTTTTCTTACAATTTTACTTATGTGAGATAAGTTATTCACAAAGCATCTTAGGCCTCAAGAGAGCTCCTAAAGTGACAAAATGTTAGAAGTAGTGAGGTCTTTTAGCAAGTCTTAAAGTGTCTTAAGCAGAGAAGGTGGCGGAAACAGAGAGCTGATTGCCTGATCCACCACCTAAACAGTGAAGCGAATGAGCACATAAACTTATTCATAATCATAAAATTATTAATATTCATATAAAATAAACTTTATCATTCACATAAGGGGAGATTAATTTGTTTCAACGGCCTGATGGGTTAAAGGTGCAGCTCTAGTTAGCGTCATTTTATTGAGGATAAATAAATAATAGAGAATATTGAATGATCATGAATAAAAAGTTGAGAAATTTACAAAGAATATATATAAAAGAGGCAATAACGTATTTTCTGTATCACATGATAATGTCAGTAGGCTAAATGGTCCTCTAGAAGTGTGCTTGTGTGATGCCATCTCCTCGCTTTTGATTGCTGCACGGAGAGCTTCTCATTTTCCAGGCTGGTGCATAAAAGCACCAAGACGCTCAGAGAAAAAGGTGCATTGATTTGCGGCAAACATGCTTCAAAGTCCATCTATTTCCGCCGTGATTCTAGGACCAACTTACTTTTCAACACTCCTCTGTTCTTCTCCCAGTGCTGTAAAAAAAAACTGAACAGGACAGCAGCATCACCTTCTTTCCTCCTTTTTATGTTGGCCGTTTTGCCAATTACGACCGCTCTATACAAGCAGGCAACCTAGCAAAATGGCTGATGAGTAAAAATAAATAAAATCAATATAATGATGAGGCACCTTAAATAAGGTGTGGTCAAAGATTTTGATGTTGTGTGACAATCAATTAAGATCCATCATCATGTCACACATTTATGAATCCAGTCTTATAGGTTGATTTCTCGCTTATAAGAGAACTGCTTTAATGCTGCAGGTTGTATAATATGATTTACAACACATTTGGAGATGTCTTGTGGTTTTAGAGGGTCTTTTTTGACTATCTTTGTTTCTTTTTATCAACTTATTTTACTCTCTGAAAGATTTAAACATGATTTGAGGGGAACAAATTATTATTATATTATTACAAAATAAAACAATTAGACAGTTGTTTGTGTGTGTAGATCCAATCATACAAATAGGCCTGTCAGTCTTATCTGAATTATTGAATTTCTTATTTATTTCTATTTGTTTGTTTATTTATTGAAGGTTTTCCCTTTGGTCGTTCTATATGCAGACAGACTTATGGAAAAATGTGGACAAATGGATTTGAATGAGCCCATTCATATCAAGCAGTATGGCTGACCTGTTGTATTCATCAGATTACAGACATGTTCTTTTCTTTAAGCAATGATGCAAACCTTTATTACTTGTTTTTGTTTCTCTCTCAGATTTGTTGCACCATTCAGTTTGGATGTGGTGACCAGTGCTTCCTTCAGTGTGGAGATTAACTCTATAAATAACCTCAATGACCCTGTTCATGCTCACATGAAGAAGATTTTGAACTTCAGATTTTGGCCTTTTCTTGTAATGTGTATGTGAGCTCTTTGCTTGTTTTTCATTTGGTCTGAGTATCAAACACATTTCATTGACCAGTTATTATGTCTTTTTAGCTATGTTTCCCTTTGGGCGTCACCTGCTGAAGCTCCTCAAAGTAGAGCTGATGCCCAAATCCAGTGTGGACTTTTTCTACGACATCATTAAGAAATTTAAAGACCAGCACAGTGCCGAGGAATCGGTAAGCACTGACTTGCAGGTTTTAGAACGTGAATCGATTAAGTTGTTGCCGGTTCTAGTTTTTCCAATACCCAAGCAGATGATAAGTCAAATGCAAAGATCTCAGCTCTTTGCTCTGTGTAACAAAAAATTATTTCTGTGGCCCCTCCAGACTCGGGGGGACTTCCTGCAAGTGATGATTCGGAGTGAAATACCAGAATCTGATATAAAGAGCGAACATGAGCAACCCAGTAAAGGTCTGTTTGCACCACAGCCGTAATAGGTCTAACTGAAAATCAAAGAATTCAAGTCAACGTAATAATATAACTTATTAAAGGTATAGCATACAATCTTTTTTGGATTTAAGTTCCAGGGCGATCGCCTTATCTATTGGTTGTCCCACATGCCAATCATTGTGATGCGCTCACATGACACGAATGTGCATGCACGTTCTTTGTTAGTTTCCTCTAGCTGGCTGCACACTCCTAGTGTTTTTGTATCCAGTTAGCTTTGGTTTCAGCCGTTCATTGTAGCTCCACTGCTCTTAACATATATGTTGTAAATAGCTGAGAGTCACAAAAAAGCAAACTGTCTTACAAGTTTATGAGAAAAGGAAAGATAGAAATAAGGCCAGAGTGCATTTGGCAGATCTTTTTCACGCAATCCCCCTGAGGAGTGGAAGAGCAGGTAAGATAGTCTTGTGCATGCGCAGTCATTTAAAAGGGGGAAGGCTGAGCTACTAGTAAAACCTACATAAAGGCTGCGTAGCTAATAAAATGCTAACCTGAAAAACTGATAGAAGGACCACAAGACTCACGATTCAAACTCCTACTCGCTACTGAGAGGTGTAGGAGACACAGCAGCAGAGCTACTGACACATTGGTTTCTCCTTTTGATGTCACAAAAACCTTTGAACCAATAGCAATACTGATTCGAAATTCAATTCAAGACACACGTTGAACCTTAGGAGAGCGCCAAACTGGCGGGTTTAGACACAAAAGAAGAATTTCAACAAACTTTAAGTAATGTTTGTCAAAATAATGTCTGAGCAGTGAGCAGGCGGCTAGCTCGAAGGAAACTCCTTGTGAAACCCTAACTGGGATGCGCTTACATGGCTCTGGTGGTCAGCACTTGGCCTGTAGCTTGGCCTTAGTTTTTTTCATAATAGTTTAAGCTGATGTGTGATACAGGGGGAATAACGCCACTGCCAGTAGGCATTTCCCTTTTCAAGGCCAGTCGAAACACAGTAGAGAAAAGCAGAGCTGGCTGAGTTAAACCAAGTAGGATCGGTGGAACTGCGCCATAGGTGCCTCTCAAGGTACTTACTTCAGCCCTATTGCACTCCCTGTTACTCTGCACCCAACTCTTTGGTGGACTCTAATTTACAATCCTGTGGTTGTCTCGGAACATGTTCACTTTTTTCTGACACACTTTTCCTTGCATTTTGCTTTCAAGCCAATATACCTGGATAAAGTACTCTGCTCAGCCAGCTTCTTTAGCAACAATTTGTTGTAGCTGTTAGTTGGCACTGACTCTGTACTGGACAACTGTCACATCAGCACTCTTCCCCGTGTTGAGTACACGATAACATTGAATTTCTGTGTTGGCTTATAATCATCAAAGTTAAACAAATGTTTATTGTTGCAGGTTTGACGGAACATGAGATCCTATCTCAGGCTTTGACGTTCATCTTTGGTGGCTACGAGACAACCAGCACAACTCTGTCTTTCATCCTTTATAATCTTGCCATAAACCCAGATGTCATGCAGACATTGCAAAAAGAAATCGATTGCCAGCTGCAGAAAAATGTAATTTTTTTATGACACGATGGCTTTTGTAATCCAACAGATGCTTGAGATGTTGTGTAAGTATTCCTTATTTTCATCTAACTCTCTCTACCACATCTAGACCTCCATTTCCTATGAGGACCTGAATAATATGGAGTACCTGGACCAGGTTCTTTGTGAGTCACAGCGTCTAATTCCCACTGCACCTCGACTTGAGAGGACTTGCAAAAAGACGGTGGAGGTTAACGGCCTCACCATCCCTGAAGGAACGTTAGTTGGCATTCCAGTGCATTTATTGCACATGGATCCACGATACTGGAGCTCTCCTGAACTTTTCAAACCAGAGAGGTAAATTACAGAGAACAAGAAAGAAGCCCTATCATGCTAGATTAACTGCTATAAGAAAGCTTTTCTAAACTCAATTACTGTCTAACAATTTTTTACATTTTTAACTAAACTGTCTAATTTAATCCGGCCCGTTCAGGTTCAGCAAGGAGAATGAGAAGGATCTGAACCCCTACGCATACATGCCGTTCGGCCTCGGCCCTCGTAACTGCATTGGGATGCGATATGCGATCCTGGTCATGAAGATGCTGATTGTGCGCATCCTGCAGAGTTACACTGTTGAAACATGCAGAGACACCGTGGTAAGACTGACACCCTGCCATGATTCAGACTGTCTTTCTGCTCGTCTGTCATGTCAGTGTTTCATTTCCACCTGTTTATGTCTTCAGATCCCAATTGAGTTTGACTGGAAGTTTCAACCGACCAAGCCTGTGATGCTGAAGTTTGTTCCCAGAAAACAGTAACTGATGAGACCTTCTTCCTCTGGCGTCTTAGTTAATATAATTCATTAATAATGAGCCAGTAGGATAATTTTTATTGTGAGACGTTCTTTATTGTTGTGAACAATCTAAATGTTATTTTCTCCAAACTTTTTTTTCTTTGTGTCTTTATTCACAATGTTTACCTGATATTAAAGCTTCTAAATAGATCAGATAACTTCCGAAACTCTTACTGTTGTTTTTGTCTTAATCTATCTGATGGAATAACTTTGTATTGCTGCTGTCATTTGAAATGTTAAATTATTATTTACCTCGGAGTCATGTGCTAATCCTTTTACGTCAACAATCAAAACAAACCATAATTTATACGATTATTTAAACATCAGTGTCATTTAGCACATTTGTGTACACTTTCATGTTATTTTTCAGAGATCTTGAAATAGAACCGAAGGAGCTGCACGGCTCACGAACTCGGATCCATAAAAAGAACCGAAACTCTCATTGTGTTGGCTTGTAGAAGGGTTCATAAGACCCTAGCTAGTGCCCCCAGCATTCCCATTACTTTCACTGGATGAGGCATGTGATGTAATTTCTCACTTGATCCTGGATGATGATGGGGATGAAGATGGGACATAGTCAGAGGACTCTGACTAAGTAATGAGCATTACTTAGCCAGAAGTTCAGACAGAGGTCGTAAAACCTCGGTTTGACAGGTAGAAGCTACCCAAGGCTAGGAAAACCCGAAAGCGTGTGCTGCCTGTTTTTCCAGAACTCCTGAATGAAATTGAGGTGACGTAAAGACCCAAGCCTTACACGAGAAAATCCCATCGTGGGAAGTTCTCTGCTGGATTGTGACAGGATAGAGGTTTACGGCTTACACCAGATGCCACTGGTGGTTGCAAGCTACCTTCATCCAAAGGCATCTCTCACGGCCACATTCATCCCATTCAAGACGGACCGCTTTCAGTCCAGCTTTGCCGACAAGTGCTTGAAGGCGGCAGGCCTGTCTGCAAGAGCCCTGAACACTTCATCTATTCTAACTGCACACCAGGAACAAAGTTCCAGACAACTGAAAATCAGCTGAAACACTGAGTTCCTTTAAATCGAGACTGAAAATCCACCTGTTTAGTGTTGTTTCGGCCCATGTTAACAGAACCATTGACCAACATATTTGATGTGTATTGATGTTCTCACCTGATACGATTAAATGCTTGTTACTGGTCTCACAACAAGTGACTGTTTCGATGTGTTTGTTTTCATGATGTTAAGCACTTTGTACCACCGTGCTGCTGAAATGTGCTATACAAATAAATTAGGCTTGTCTTACTAAATGGTGCCAACATGAAAGGGAAGAACTAAAGAGTTCAACCCGGGCTTCTTGAGAAGAATCCTCATGCACTTTATGTTCTCGTGTGGGGAACATTCCCTAAACTTGGTGGTGGCTGTTGCAGCAAAAGCTTCAATAGATGCTATCGGCTGCTTTGGCAATGTACAGAAACTGTACAGCCTTTTTTCAGCAACCCCACAAAGATGGGCAATTCTAAGGGAACATATGACTGTTGCACTCAAAACTTGGAGTGACACACAACGAGAGAGCCTTATTAACGGCATTGAGGCTCTGTGGTACTCTGTGGTCTGAGGTCAAGGAAAGCGTGAGAGATCCTCTGACCAAACGCCGAAAACAGAAAAAGGAACCTCAAATTTTGAGCTTCGAGGAGCGTGTTTCAGTCAGACGAATTAGATTTCCAGGAACATCTGGCAAGGTTTACAAGAAACCTCTTTCAAAGAGTCAAGAGGGATTGCTTCCGATACGTGCCTGGACAGTCACAAAATCTGATGCAACAGGGAGTAAAGCTCTGTTTCACAACCCCAACAAAGCCTGGGAGAATGTGACAATCCTTTATCCCCAGGGCTGGGAGCGTAACAAAGGAGCCAGAACCTGCGGAAAGTCCCTGCTGCACATGTAAACAAAGCAACATATGCTGTTTTGTTTTGTTTGTCTCTTCTTGTAACGTGTATGTCAGCTCTTTACTTGTTTTTTTGATTTGGTATGCGTAGCAAACACATTTAATTTATCAATTATTATGTCTTTTTAGCTATCTTTCCCTTTGGGCATCCCCTGCTGAAGCTCTTTAAAGTTGAGCTGATGCCCACAACAGTTTGGAATTTTTCTACAACATCATTAAGAAATTTAAAGACCAGCACAGTGCGGAGGATTCAGTAAGCACTGACTTGCAGGTTTTAGAAAGTGAATCAATTAAGTTGTTGCAGGTTGTAGACTTTCCAATACCTAAGCAGATGATAAGTCAAATAAAATGATCCCAGCTCTTTGCTCATAAAGATGCCATTAGAAAGAGTATAAACACCTCCACTCGTGGCATAACCTTGGAAACTTCAAACGGCTAACAAAGTAATTTCTGTGTAACTTAAAATCATTTCTGTGGCCCCTCCAGACTCGGGGGGGGGGGGGGGGGGGTGGATTTCCTGCAGGTGATGATCCGGAGTGAAATACCAGAAACTGACATAAAAAGCAAACATGAGCAACCCAGTAAAGGTCTGTTTGCACCACAGCTGTAATAGGTCTAACTGAAAATCAAAGAATCCAAATCATATTCTTATTATCCTTGATGTCCGTTTAAATTGTGAACAAAAGATTATTTTCCTTGTGCAAACTGGGCCAAAAAAGGTGTTCAAACGCAGTGTATATGTTGTTCTAAATTTAACCACTAGGTGTCATTATTACTTCTAGTTCCTTTAACTCCATAGTCGTTTCCAGGAACTCTTGAAGTATATTTATTTCAAAACTTTCTTAGAGTTAACGCTTCAACATTTATATCTTTCATGTAGAGAGGAAAAACGTCCTTGCTGCACAGTGTAGCGTTTATAAATATTCTTTATCTAAAAACAATTCATTTACATTTAACTGAATTCCTGTTGGAAAATTGTATTGTGTATAACATTCATATAGGTGCTTTTCATAACCAAGATCTTCCTGTATTTGTCAATGAAGTTTGACGTTTTGCACCAATACTTATAGGCAAACAGATTTTCTGCTCCATGAAACCCATGGTGATCTTCAGTATTGCACCTATATGGACCTTTAATATATTTGCATTGAACTAAATGGTCCGTTTTCAATGGACACGTATGTGCTGCTCGGTCCATTACTGGCCTGGCTGACTGGAATCACACTGAAGTCGGCCCCTCCAGAAACGACTGCGGTCCCATGGTTAAAAAAACTTAACTGCTTAACTTTGTGCACGGTCTCTGCATACATTTTCTCTACTCCACTTATTTCCTTCTCCTTCTTTCCAGCAGCTAAATTTCTTAAGCTGCTGAGAAAGTTGGAGCAGGGTGTAAACGTGTGGTTTAAGGTTTCAAGACTCCTCCCATTGTAGGCAGGCTTTAACAAAACATGTTGACAGCCTTTCTCCAGCTTTCAGTCAGATAGAAGAGGAAATGGATGTCCTGATGTTTTCAGCGACTACATGGACCTTAGTGGCTCTCGTTTTCACCTTGTTGTTACTGTGAGTATCTGCAACAGTTTTCCCTCACTGTTGTTCAGCTTTTATATCGTATACCACCCAAGAAGCATCCACAAACAAAAACATAAAAAGGAAAACCTTTTTGTCCTGCCTCTCTTTGGACCATAAGGTATGGAATCTGGCCGTATGGATTTTTCAGAAAGCTTGGCATCTCCACACCGAGGCCCCTGCCTTTTGTTGGAACCATGATGGGTTCCGCAAAGGTATGTCGGAATAAACCTTAAACAACCCCTTTGAGAAAAGCTTATTAATGTTTGTTTTGTTTTGTTTTTTTGAAAATGGGAAACCGGTCTTTGATTTACAACTTTTTTAAACATTTGTTCTACTTTTCATCTAAGGGAAGTAGGACTACTTTGTTTTGTTTTGCTCTGAGTAATTGCGGCTTTTCTTTAATTCATCCTTCTGTGATTCTTTGTAGGGACCCACCTTTGACCGTGAGTGCCAGTCCAAGTATGGGGATGTCTGGGGGTGAGTTGTTTCATCATATAAGTCCTTATAGAGACTCCTATTTGAGGAAACTGTTTGCTATAACAGCATTATAGACTAATCCAAACATTCTATAAAAATCTTTATAGTGTGATCTATTGGAATCATGCAGTTATGAAGCTGCTTTAACGTAAACACAACTTGGTTTCACTTTGTTTTTTTCTTGATGCCATCCTGATATTTAATGTTGGGTCTAGTTAAAACTCTGATTTGTAATATTTCATAGATTTGCAAATACTATAGTTAATTATCTACGCGTGCTTCATGTACAGCCCACAGTACCGGCCTAAATGTTCCCTTCTTTAATTTTCAGTTTGTTTGAGGGGCGAACCCCACTGCTGATGGTTGCAGACCCTGAGATGCTAAAAAACATCTTGGTGAAGGAATGCTACACAGCGTTCACAAACCGGAGGGTAAGGTGGTGTGTTAAACAAAGCAAATTCCTTCACTGCATTATTTATTGAGGTAACTACTTCAGCTGAGAGCCTTATCCCCAACAGTTGGTGGTTAACTACTGTTTGCTATGCAATTATGTACCTGAAAACACAATATGAACTCATATCAGTTTACGCAGCCTAATTCCGACCTTCTGTGGAACTGGTTTGGCCACTTTTCACAGCCGCTGTTCCGGACACAGGACATGTCCTGAACGCCATGTCATTTGATATGACAAATCTACTTCCTTCATTGGTAAAAAAAACAGTGGTTTGCATCTGACAGTTAAATAAAACTGTTAATTTTAGTATGAATATTGAAAACAAATTATTTAACTTATGGTTAGCAATCTCTATTTACACTATGTAACTTTGACAAACCTAACTTGTTTATGTTTTGTACACTTTTGAAAAGGCTGACAACTGTGAATGACCCCTAACGTGTATGTGTATTTAAAAAAAAGGAAAAAAAAAACATCTACACAGATTTGAGATGTTGCCTGGACGACTCAGTGTCCAAAACAAGAAAACCGTCTTTCACACTAGAGCAGTTGTTGGGCTGTATAAGATTCTCAAGGTAGGATACCCTTGTTTAGAGAAATCAAGGTATTTATACATATATTTGAAAGCGCTTAACATGCATAGTTCAGACCTGAAGGGTTAGTTTACGTTAACAGTTTCATCATTATACTGGGTGCAGTTCTGGGAAACAACAGTTCTATCGACAACAGTAAAGAGCTTATCCCAGACAGTATAAGCTCTTTACTGTTATTATGATACTTTATTTATTTACTTAGATTTGTTGGAAAAACCATGAGAGAACCATGAGAGAGCTTAATTGTTTATGAGTGAAAAAGAGCAGAACAAATCTGAAGCCAGAAATTCCAAACGTAGATGTTACTCCACAAATGTGTCCTGCTGAAAAAAAAAGAAGAAGAAATACTAATAAAAAAAACGGTACCAAAACACAAAAAGAACTAAAGAAATCTATGTTGATACATTTTTACTAAGGTATATAATGCCATGAAAAAGTATTTAACCCTTTGGCATTTTCCAGCTTATGTTCCCTTGGGATATAAATGGACTGTTTGAGAGTTAGCACCATTTTATTTACAGAACATGCCTACAACTTTGAAGATGTATTATTTTTAATTGTGTGGGAGTGTCCGGCTTATTGTGCTTCTATGGACAGATTCTCCGGTCTCTGCTGTGGAGCTCTGCAACTGCAGGGTTACCTTTGGTCTTTGTGCTGCCTCTCTGATTAATGTTCTCCTTGCCCAGTCTGCTAGCTCTGGTGGCCCTCCCTTGGCAGGTTTGTTGTGGTACCATCTGCTGTCCATGTAAAGATAATGGATTTGATGGTGCTTGTGGGGACTGGGAGCATAAAAGATTTGTACTCAGTGGTGTCTCTGGCACAATAAGTTAAGTGGGGCACAAAAACTCAACACCTAATGGCCACAACTATTTTTTGTGATGTATACAACCTGACTTTGATTGTTAAATTAAACAGATAAATTAGCAAAAACCAACACACTAGAAATGCCATTTATATAAGATAAATATAAATTATAATTAAAGGCTCATTCATAATGTTCGTTTATTGAACATGTCTGTGCAAATTCTCAGTTATCTGTGTCATCGCACCAGCAAACAGACCTTAATCGGAGGCAACCGGACTTTCGCTCAGCTCTTTCTGAAAATGTTTTGACACCTAGGAGTCTTTGGCAATTCTGGTGGCTCGCACTTCAGCAGCTGGCTGTTGGAGTACTGCTGTTTTTAAGGACATGGAGGTCCTTCCTCCTATGTGCATTCTTAGATGCAAATTGATGACATTGGACAGTTGGGACACCTATACGGTCGCACTAGAACCTAAACGTAATGTGTGCAATTCAAATATTTTGGTTGGATGATCTGAGCTTGAGGCCAAAGAATTTGCGTGCCATGGCTGTCTACTAAGCACGTGTTGGGCACTGCTATTTCAGATTATTATTTAAACAAATGTTGGTGGGCCGGCCCCAATATCAAGGTGTGTGAAGAGGATTTAGCCTTCTGAGCTTCTCAGTTTTTGGCAGACTTAAATTATATACATACACAAACGTTTCTAACAAAATTTGATTGGTAAGGGAATCTGTCTTTGTTTTTTTACATTACTCTATAAACAAAAATTCTGTCCCACTAATAATTACGAACACAGAGCTCCATAGCGACATCTGGTGGGGCCAGGCCCCACTGGCCCAAAATGCAGAGATGTCACAGTTTGAAGTTCTCAACAGCTTCGTCCCTGACTTGTTGCTCCTTTGTCTTCATGGTGTTATGCCCTTTTGCTTATTGGTGCTGCAGTCTCTGGAGCCTTTCTGAAAAGGTCTGTTTATACTGAGAGATTGGACAACACTTTGACTTTTTAAGGTATACTGGTGGCAAGCCAATTGTTACAAATATATACACATACATATATACCCTCACACACACAGAGGATAATGTAGTTGTTTAATCTTGTTCTGAAATGTTTATGTAACGCATTAAACGTTTTGAGCATATCTAAAATCACTTGAAATTTTGAAATAGCTTTTAAACATCTGTATTATTGAGCCGTTTAGAGTAAATCTGTTTATCATGGAGTTGTGAGAAAGACCGAGCAGAAAAAGTTGCGCTGTTGGATGACATACAAAACTGTCCCGTCTGTGTAAAGTTAAAACATGTCTGCCTGTACTGTCTGTTCCAGATTACATTTGAAGACAACGGCCCTCTGGAAGATGCAATCACAGCAGTGAAAGATGAAAGGTGGAAACGAATTCGCAGCACAATATCTCCGTGTTTCACCAGCGGAAGACTTAAGCAGGTCAGGATCTCATGACTGTACATTTCTTATGTAGGTCAAATCGAATACAGTGGAAGGTCACTGTATTAGATTTATTTGAGCCTTCACGTTTTTGTTCAATTGCAAAATACAGTGCAATAAAAAAATCCAGTTGATTTGTGCGGGAATTGATTTACACTTTTAGTGATAAGAATGTGATAAAATTTTCTTCATTTTTAGTTTATTCTTCTGAAAAATTACTTTTTTGGTGACGTGAACATAAAAATACAAGTCTTTTATTTTTCCAAATGCATCAGGTAATAAATTATACATTTTATTTATAGGCACCTTTTTTGACACTCAAGGTCACTTTACATTATAAAACAGGATATTAAATGTAATGCTGCATCCTAAGGGTAATAAAGGGGAAAAAAAAGCTCCATGGTGCCACCTTAATTTTTTTTTCCTCAGAAAAACTGTCTACATTTAGTGTTTTAATACTATTAGTGTATTAAAACACTGTTAGTGTTTAGTTTTTTTGTATTCATGGGAATGGAGTGGTAATTTTTCTTTGTTATTGTGACCTTGGGCACCGTTGGTTATATGCCGATAACCTTGTTTTACCAGATCACAGATAAGTTTGTAAGAATTGTCAGAGGCACTGTTGCAAGTTGAATACAATTTTATTTAATTCTAAAGTTCCAGTTTCAGTATAAAAAAAGTTCCACCTTAAAAGTAGGAGTCCATGCTGACCCTGGTATCCTTATAGCTGAGAATCAGTTATACCCAATAATACAGATGTCATGATATTTTTCTGGGATGAACCCGGACACAGCACACACACACAGAGCTAGTTCTTAAAAGTGAGTTTATTGAACAGGGAGGATG